>NW_028155365.1:0-2000 GCF_963514095.1 Eutrigla gurnardus | reverse complement strand
GCCACCTACTGGGAGATTCGCCATCCTCGCCGCACCGTAAGTCCGATTGACATGAAACTTTGCACACATGTGCAGACAAGTCTCCTCTACAAAAAAGCCATCGGGAGTACCAAAGTCCGCCTCCCGAAATTTTCCGCCATCTTGGATTTTATGAAAAACAGGAAGTTACGTATTTCTCGGACACCGTTGGTCCGATTTGGACGAAATTCGGTACGCATACTCGGTAGACCTAGCTGGGGGGGTGTTCCGAAAATATGCATTGTATCAGAAGATATCGGCCAATGAACATTAGAGGGTGTGGCTACCAAAATCCAATTAGCATAACTCTATAACCTTTGCCCCTAAAATTACGAAACTCGAAACCTATGTTGGCATCGCTTGAAAGAACATGCATGTCAAGTTTCATCAAAATTGGGTAATGTTTGGCGCTGCCACAAATTTCCAAAAAGTGCCATTTTTGGCCGTTTTTGGCTGTTTTTGCCCATTCACAGGGGTCACACAAAATCAAAAAATCATTATACCGTTGACCTGATGGATACCAAAATTTGATATGTGGTTGGAAAGGCCTAAAGGAGAAAAAGTTAGTAAAAGATGTCCAGAATATTTAGGGGCGTGGCCACAACGACGCCTTGACTGCGCTACTATTTTCAAGCTTCGCCATTGGCATTAAAGCTGTTATAACTTCACCGTTTCTTCTCCGATCTGCCTCAAAATATTCATGCTTGTTAAGAGTCACGTCCTGAACACAACTGCACTGCAATTTAAACTCACGGGTAGAGCGCCACCTAATGGCAAAATGAAATGTGACCGATTTTATGCCCATCTTCTGAGCAACAGCCCCCCCTCTAGGTAGGGCGTACACGCATGAAATATTTTTTCCTAGATAGCCCAAGTGGAGATGTACCAAAAAGCCTCTTGGACCCACCGCCTAAAGTTATCATAAAGTAGGTAAAAAAAATGTTTTTAGCCAAGTGTGTAATTCAGCCAGGTTTTCACTCAGGACACATAGGGAGGAGAGACACAGGCGCACAGCGACCACCAGATGGAGACAGAGAGAGATCAATCAGTGACACATGGAGAACTGTGAATCTCACATGCAGCTGCAGTCTCATGCCTCACACCAGATCAACAGCCATGCCACTTTTAATTCCTTTTTTAACTAATTCCTCTCATTTCAGCCTGGACACAGAGGGAGGAGGACAGATGACGCACATCTCCACATGCACCTCACACAGCTGTCAGTTGAACTCTACCATAAACATTATAACTTCAGTGTTTCTTCTCTGATCTGCTCCAAACTTTGCACCCTTGATTAGAGTTCCTTCCTGAACACATCTGCACTTTGACATTCACTCTGTCAGAGCGCCACCTACTGGTGACAGGAAATGTCATTGATTTTGTGACTTTTTCCATGTAAAAGCCACACCTGATTATTTTTATAACTAATTCCTGTCATTTCAGCTTGCAAGGAGGACACAGGGAGAGGAGGAGAGATGCCACACTTCAGATGCACCACACACAGCTGTCAGCTGAACTCTGTCATTAACATCCAAACTATTATAACTTCAGTGTTTCTTCTCTGATCTGCTCCAAACTTTGCACACCTGATAAGAGTTCCTTCCTGAACACATCTGCACTTTGATATTCACTCACGATCAGAGCGCCACCTACTGGCCACAGGAAATGTCATTGCTTTTGTGACTTTTTCCAAGTTAAAGCCACACCTGATTTTTTTTATAACTAATTCCTCTCATTTCAGCTTGCAAGGAGGACACAGGGAGAGGAGGAGAGGTCACACTAGGGGGAGGAGGAGAGATGTCATGAAGGCATGGACATGTGTGCATGTGACAGACAGATGGCTTTGAATGTCAATCGCTTGTGTCTAAACTCGCGCCATGAGGAGGTGGCTGCTGCACAGGTAGGCGGCTGCCACGCGTGTGAATGCAGGCACTCCACGACCGCACGTGACAGACGGATGCCATTCGGTGTCAATCGCTTGT
>NW_028155366.1:0-1000 GCF_963514095.1 Eutrigla gurnardus | reverse complement strand
CTACGGCAACGAGGGATGAGGCGTCCACAATGTGACTCCTGTGTAGATTTATGGATGCTGAAGGAAATAACCTGCAGCTGCTCCTGAAGTTTTCATATCAGACCCATCACGACGTCCCAGAGTCCACTTCCTGCAGGTCCACATCCTGCACCTCAACTTCCTGCAAGAATAGTTCCTGCAGGTCTACTTCCTGCAGGTCTACTTTCCACTTCCCAACCTGTTCCTCCGTCCTGTCCCTCCTTCCTGTCCCCCATCCCGTCCCCCCGTCCCACCTCTCGATCCTGTCCTCTGTCCTGTCCTCCATCCTGTCCCTCTGTCCTGTCCCTCCTTCCTCTCCCCCATCCTGTCCCCCCATCCTGTCCCTCCGTCCTGTCCCTCCGTCCTGTCCCTCCGTCCTGTCCCCCATCCCGCCCCGCCTCTCGATCCTGTCCTCCGTCCTGTCCCTCCATCCTGTCCTCTGTCCTGTCCTCCATCCTGTCCCTCCTTCCTCTCCCCCATCCTGTCCCTCCGTCCTGTCCCCCGCCCTGTCCCCCACCCTGTCCCCCATCCTGTCCCTCCGTCCTCTCCCCATCCTGTCCCCCATCCCTCCGTCCTGTCCTTCCATCCTGTCCTCCCGTCCTGTCCCTCCGTCCCCTCCCGTAGCCTGTCCTGTCCCTCTGACCTGTCTACCCTTCCGTCCCCTCTCGTCCCTCCGTCCTGTCCCTCCGTCCCCTCCCTCCGCCCTGTCCCCCCCGTCCTTTCCCACCGTCCCCTCCCTCCATCCTGTCCCTTGATAATAATAGTGTTCTTTGGGATTTTTCTTCTCGCTGGAAGGAGAGAAACCTTGAAATTCGGCGTGAAGAAGAGTATAAATCAGACATTTAAGTTGGCAGCGGCGCGGCGGCCGTGCCACAATGGCGGCGAGGACGAGGGGAGCGCCATAATGTAAAATAGTTAAAAGCTTATTAGAAGCGCTGAAAGGCAGAGTGATTTCCACTTTGTTTCGGAACACCCTGAGCTC
>NW_028155367.1:0-17603 GCF_963514095.1 Eutrigla gurnardus | reverse complement strand
GGGGGGAGAGGAGAGGAGAGAGAGGGTGAGAGGGAGAGAGAGAGAGAGGGTGAGAGAGAGGGGGGAGAGAGAGAAAAAGAGAGAGAGATAGAGGGGCAGAGAGAGAAAGGGAGAGAGGGGGGGGAGAGAGACAGGAGAGGGAGAGAGAAATGGGAGAGACAGAGAGAGAGAGAGAGAGAGAGAGGCTAAATGAAGTGGGAAATGAGAGGAGCAGCTCCTGTGCTACAGCTGGCCTCCCCTAACTCCTCGCCAGCCCGGCCGTGACAACTGGCTCGCTCTTCCTTTCTGCCGGTCAGGGAGGGGGGAGGGAGGGGGGCCTCCGGAGTCTGAGACCGGGATGTAGGACCGGTAAAAAGGGCCAGTAAGGGGACCCAGGTGAGGTGGACCCGACTTCAAATACTAAAAGAAACATAAGTTGCGATAAGCGCATTCATTGTTCTCTGCAGCAACACATTGCCTTACCTTTATTTTGAAATCTCTTCTTGGAGGGAGACCTGGCCAAGACAGGTACATGTGTATATGTATATGTACACACTGTAAGAGGTATCATACATACAGATATACTGTTTATATAATTAATATAAATCAATGTTCATATTTATTGCTATTACAAATGATATGTATTTTGATGATTTGGCAACACTGTTACTGAAACTTTCATGCCAATAAAGCCTCATTGAATGGATTTAAAAGACAGTGACAACAGCATGGAAACGTGTAATAAAAACAGAAATTAAATGGACATTATTATAACGTCTATGCAGACGGATACAGTGCATATATTGGAGTTTTACATGACAATGAGCACCGTGGTGCATGGATACGTTCAGGTGTAACAGAGCAGAACTGCAACATTAAAACCGAATTGTCATCGCGACCTTTTCTGAAATTACACAAAAAAACCTTAAAGGAAAACGTGCTTTTAGAGAGAGAGAGAGAGAGAGAGAGAGAGAGAATAGTAGTCAGACGATCTGTAGAAAGTCTTTGCGACCAAATGCACTCAAATGCTTTTTTTTTTTTTTTTTTTTTTCTCGTTCTCAAGGTTAAATACAAAGATGTTGTTCAAGCGAAGTCCATTACGGCAGGAAACCAATGAAAACAAATGACATGATTCAGTGGGAGGTTCGAAGTATCCCACGGAGAAATTGGCGCTGGCTCGGTCATTTGTATCCCCGGTTTTCTCCACATAAAATGCTCAATTGTGTGTTTACAGATGAAGCACCACGTTTGAGTGCGGTCCTATTTTTCTCTTTAACAGGAAATGGAGACATTTTCACTCTAAATATATCAAGGGAATCTTGCCGGCTGATGTAAATCCCTGTCACCGAGATTAATGATCTCGAAAGCAGAGAAAAGAAAAAATATATAAATAAATAACATCCTCTCATTCTGAGAAACTGATTCACTCGGTGAATCAATAAGCGGGGCACAATTTAACTGTACTTTTAAGGTTTTGGGGGTTTGATGGCTCACTACCAGACGGAGACAATGCCTTAGACTTTTTTTTTTTTTTTTTTAGACGTAATTGACGAGATGAAAAGGAAACGCCCGAGGGACCGATGTGCCAAAAGTGTCGCCTCACATCGTGTCGGTGTACAAAGTTAATCACCAGGAGTCAACTTTCTGTGTTGCCGACGTGTCGATTGGGCAACGGCGTTTTAACGCTTGCATCATCTTTTCCTTTTCTGAACAGCGTCTCCTCCGAAGACGGAATATAAGAGGCTTTATTTCTTGAGACGGGCGTCAGAAACGTGGACATTTAAGATAAATATCAACCCGCACTCACAAAATAATAATAACAAAAAGTTGTCTTTAGAAATAAATAAAAAAATCAGGTAGAAAACAAATAAACTGCCTTCTGAAGATTTGGAAGCAGGAAATATGCTGTATTATATTTATATTATTTCCACAATATTTCTGATTCCACCAGGCTTCTTCTGATCATTTACTCCGATATATTTAATATCATTAATTAATGAGTTTTGGACAGTCTTCTATTTCTACCGTCTTTATCCAGAATTTCAGATTTTCTCCCCCACCTACTTATATTACTCTCTTTGCAATCCGTGTTCTTGTCCCTCTTTTGTTGACTGTGAATGTAAATTCATCTCAATTAAAGCTCCTTAACCTTAAAAGGAAACCGTGTGCAGCATTTAGAGGGGATCTACAGAAATATTATATTACGTATGTTTCCTTTAATGTTTAATCACCTAAAAAAAACGCTTTCGTTACTTTAGATTGAACTCTCCGTCTACATGTGAAGCGGCTCGACTTCTACAGAAGCCCACAACGGACAAACAGTTCCAGTTGCTTGTAATGTGCAACATCACCGCGTTGAAACAGTCAAGTTCTCCGTTCACACTTTAAAAATAAAGAAACATGGGGTCTGCTGGCCAGAAAGACCTGGTGTGACTGACCCAGCTCCCCTCAAAAACCCCTGTCAGCCTCCCGTCACCCCCCCCACCCCCACCTTTACCCCTCTTGTCCTGCAATGAAATTTCAAATCTTTCTTTCCTTCCCAGGATTTATTCTTCTCACTGGCCATCTGGACAGTCGGGGGCAGACAATGTAAAAGGAAAAGGGGCTGGAGGGGTGGAGGGGGGGCACATTAGTCACAGGCTCTTAGGTCCTTCGGCCCTACACACACACACACACACACACACACACACACACACACACAAATGACCACAGCCCCCCCCCTTACTCACTAGTTTTTTTTCTCCCCTCACTGTGGCTGCTGACATCGTCTTTCCTGCTGGACAAAAGGCTTTTAGCACCTCAGTCTACTGTCCTAACCACAACACACACACACACGCACACACACACACGCACACACACACACACACACACACACACACACACACACACACACACACACACACACACGCGCGCGCACACACACACACACACACACACACACACACACACACACACACACACACACACACACACACACACACACACACACACACACACACACACACACACACACACACACACACCATCCCCACCAACACACACACGCTGGACAGGATAGAGTGTATGTTTTCTTTTCTCAGACGAGGCTTGGGAAGAAGGGAAGGGAAGCCGGCGGGGGAAAAGGAGGGTGTTTTTGGGGAAGTGTAAACTTTTTTTTTTAAAAAGAAGAGCAATCATATGTGAATGCTCCAGGGAGGGGGGGGGGGGAAGCATGGCCAAATCGCCCCTGAATGTGATAAAGGTGTCGGGCACAATGGGGCCGGCGTGCTTTTCGGGCCGGCTTAATGTAGTTACCGAGGGGGCTTTTGTTGGAGCGGCGGGCGGACGACGAGTACAGGGGTGGAGGTCTGACAGAGAAGTCACAGTACACTACAAGCCTCCTTTGTGTTGGGCAAGGTTTGCATTTAACTCTCTCTCTCACACTCACACACACACACACACACACACACACACACACACACACACACACACACACAGGGAGCTGTGGAAATACCGCCGGGGAGCCAATGTGGTGGAAACGCACAGCGGCGAGGAAAGACGGCAGCGACAACGGAGGAACACAATCAGCTGACACCTGAGTTCACGTCGAGGAAGCATAAAGACATAAGTAATAAACACTAGTCCCATTGTGAACCTCAGCGTGTATCACTATGAGCTGCCGTTCACGGCCTCCATGCAACAACGGATGGCACTCGCCATGAGCCTTGTGGAACCTCGGACGGCCTTTGTGCAACAATGCGAGATGGACGAAGGAGAGAAAGAGCTAAACAAGTTGAGTGTTGAGCTGCGGTGAAAGAAAGAGCAACATACCAGTCAGTGAAATGCATTCTGGGTGGTGAGGATGCAGATGAAGAAATGCAGAATGTTTAGAGAGAAAATCGTAACAGGTTACATACGTTAAAGGTGTAAGGACTTAAAAAAAAAATAGGGGAGATATATAATCTGGAAGTTATTCAGGAAAAGCTCAACATCAGAAATGTTATTGGAAATTAAGTCAGTTTTTTATCTCATATTTTTTGATTCAGAATTTAAAAAGGTTTCCATTTTTATATTTTCCAGACTTGTGGAGAGAAAACATCCAAAATGCACATGAAGATGTTTATTTTTATTTATCAGCATTAGGATAATACCTCATTTATCTTCCCTTAAAATACATGAAATAATTGTCTTAATGTAAGTTATCAACGAGGGAAGTTCACCTGTCTTATATACCACTATAATTAAAGGCTGTTATCTCGTATTCAAAGTGCATTTTGAACATCTAGACTTCAACTTACTAAATAAGCATCTATTTCATAAGAAAATGCATCATTTTGCATATTTAAACACAATTTCAGGAAACCTGTAATGCAAAAACGAATTGGTTTAATGTAAATAAAATGCGATTTATTTTTTACCCAATTAACCTGAGATGTTCCGCCTTAAGCTCAGATACACGTTTATGTCCTGAGCCTCAAACATCTTCATATTTCATATTTGTTTCTCTGTAAATACATATTCTACACACAGCTTGAAATAACCGGCCAACAAAAGTCTAAAAATACTCCCAATCAGACAGCGAGCTGCATTGCTCTGTTGGTTCGGCTGCAGCAGCGACACGATGTTTACTGTTAAAAACGCTGGCAGAGTTTCATCAGCCGCTTTATTTCCGAGGGAGCCATTTTGGGGCGAAGTGGAAAATTGAAAAAGTGGACATTTCAGTTAATTCGGGGGCTGGTGATTCAAAGGAAGGAAGGAGGAAAGAGATCAGACTCAATTTAATTAGATTTAATAAATAGGTTCGGGGGGCAAGTTAATTACAAACTACGCCCGGCGCCTTTTAAACATAAAAGTCTGAAACAAAACAAAAACCTAATGATTCATATCATATTTAAAGGGCCTCGTTTGTGTGAAACATCTGGTCGATAACGTTCACTTACTGTGATGCATGTGTGTGGAGTTAAACCGCCGATTATAGGTGTTAAAAAGGCGTTCAGGTGGGTTTACTGGAGAATGAATCCCCCTCAAAATATATCCGGAGCAATTTAAAGAAATATCCATTCACTTGTTCATTTTATGAGTCCATTTCCATCAAACCACACATTCACATTTGCTTGAAGTGCTTTTTAAAGCCATTTCCACAAACAAGTGGTGAATGAGTGCATTGGAGGGGGGGGGGTGATGATGGAGGGGGGTGATGGAGGGGGGGGGGGGGGGACCCCCGTTCAGGCAGCTGTGACCTTGGAGCCAAACTGCAAGCGGCCGACACGACTTTGTGGGCCGGAGGAGAAGCACTTTATTTATAGATCAGCTGTGTGTCGATCAAACTCCACCGAAGGGGGGAACGGAGGAGGAGAAGAGGAGGAGGTGGTGGAGGAAGAGTAGGAGGAGGTGGAGGTAGAGGATGTGGAGGAGGAGGTAGAGGATGTGGAGGATGTGGAGGAGATGGAGGAGATGGAGGAGATGGAGGTAGAGGAGGTGGAGGTAGAGGATGTGGAGGTAGAGGAGGTGGAGGTAGAGGATGTGGAGGAGGAGGAGGTGGAGGTAGAGGAGGTGGAGGTAGAGGATGTGGAGGTAGAGGATGTGGAGGAGGAGGAGGTGGAGGTAGAGGATGTGGAGGTGGTGGAGGTAGAGGATGTGGAGGAGGAGGAGGTGGAGGTAGAGGATGAAGAGGAGGAGGAGGTGGAGGAGGTAGAGTGTGTGGAGGAGGAGGAGGAGGTGGAGGTAGAGTGTGTGGAGGAGGAGGAGGAGGTGGAGGTAGAGTGTGTGGAGGAGGAGGATGAAGAGGATGTGGAGGAGGAGGATGAAGAGGTAGAGGAGGTGGTAGAGGATGTGGAGGTAGAGGAGGTAGAGGAGGAGGAGGTAGAGGATGTGGAGGAGGAGGAGGAAGAGGATGTGGAGGTAGAGGATATGGAGGAGGCAGAGGTAAAGGATGTGGAGGAGGAGGATGAAGAGGAGGAGGTGGTGGAGGTAGAGGAGGAGGAGGTAGAGGATGTGGAGGAGAAGGATGTGGAGGAGGAGGAGGTGGAGGTAGAGGATGTGGAGGAGGAGGAGGTAGAGGAGGTGGAGGTAGAGGAGGAGGATGAAGAGGAGGAGGAGGTAGAGTGTGTGGAGGAGGAGGAGGTGAGGATGAAGAGGAGGAGGAGGTAGAGTGTGTGGAGGAGGAGGATGAAGAGGTAGAGGATGTGGAGGAGGTGGAGGTAGAGGATGAAGAGGAGGAGGAGGTGGAGGTAGAGTGTGTAGTTGCTGGGAGGGTTGTTTTTTGAAGAACTAATACAGTCGGTGCCTCAATCTCACTTAATTCCATTTAAAGGAAATTGATTTGGAGGTTGAGGGGGGGGGGGGGGGAGCTTCTCTCCCCCCCCCCCCCCCCCCCTCTCTCCCCTCTCTCCCCTCTCTCTCTCTCTCTCTCTGTGTTTGTGTGTGTGTGTGTGTGTGTGTGTGTGTGTGTGAATATATATACTGATATACAGTAATAAACTGAGCTCTTTTCCTTTTCCCCCCTGAGAGCTGAAATCAGATCAACACGAATGGAACGAGTATGAAGAATATAAGAGGAAGTCTTTAATGATCCCTGAAGGGGAAGTTGCTCAACAGATGCAGCAACAAGTAGCAGGACAAAAAAACAAACACAAAAACGGGATAAAAATATGAAAACAGAGTATCAATAAGGATTAGAGCACAAGTACGTACATGGAGGAGGACGATGGGACGGAATACAATACGCCAAATACCTCAATCTCATTACTTCCAAGTCTTTTATCTCAGCTCTCTTCTTAATAATAATGTTAAAATGATTCATCTTCAAGAAGAACATTTCATTTATTAAGTGGTACTCATCTCAGAAATCCACTCACTAAAACAACGCCTGGTATGCGTTCAATATTGGATTCAAGGTAATAAAAAAGGCTAAAAAACCTTAGATTTATACTCAATCTGCAGGAGGAAAAATCAGAAAAAAATATATATTATATATATTTATAAATATAAATCTTTCTATATGAATGCATTTTATTTAGCTTCATTTAGCTAGAATGAATCTTTTCTTTTTAATGTTTTGGGGGAATATTGTATTTTCCTTTCATTCACATTTACAGTAAATTACTCGACGAGAGCCAATTAAGATAAAATGTGAACATCTGCTTTAAAAAAAAAAAATCACTTTATTCCCAATATTATGTCACACTATCTCATATTTAAATGAATCACGAAACATCCAGCCAGCTGAGAGGAAAACAAACTGGACATCCTCCCGCTTCACACCAAGCCAAGATTTCATTTGAGATGAAACAAGAAAGAAAGAAAATCTGAATTGTGTCTTTTGATTCAATTCTCCCGTCGTCCTCGTTCATCGCCGGGCAGCTTGTTGATTCTGCTGCTCGCTCAGGGTTTTCCCCCACATTTGTGCTGGAAAATCAAAGCTCCTCAGACAGAAAAGAGGAGAGAAAACCAGGACTGAGCCAACAACCACCTGTATGAATCACCTGTGGTTTCTAAAGGCTCGCAGGAAGAGCCGGTGGACGAGGAGGAACCAACAACTCCCAGAATAATCAGACAAGATCGCTATCGGAGATACAGATTCATCTGGAATAAATAAAAATCTCCCAGATTCCGGGGCTGAGCTGAATATCCTCACTCCCTACATATATGATCACACTGGGATTCACTGAAGGCAGAAATGAAATCATTACTAAAAAGACCATCATCTTAAGCCTCCGTCTCGGGGGAGAAGTGAGAAGCCTGCTGCCCCAGATTGCCTAAAAATGCAGATAAGAAACGATCCTGCACCAAGAAATTGGTCCTGCAGGACTATTACATGGAGAGATTAGTGGAAGATAATCATATAATGGCGATGATAGCACCGATTGCAACCAAACGACCCCATAAAGTCACCTCTGAATAAAGAACAGGCGATACAGATGAGTGGGAATAAAGCGGCGGGAGTGCTTGTGCAAGGTTAGTGTGTGTGTGTGTGTGAGACAGCTGTGCGCAGGGGGGCTTCGGCGCCCGCCTGTGGCCAGCAGGGGGCGCTCGTCTGTCTCCACACACACTGGCTGGTTCCCACCGGAGAGAGAGAGTGAGAGAAGTCCTCATATGACCTTCCAGTTCACAGGAGTTTGCCTCCAGAAAAAAAAAAAAAAGCCTCTTATATGGTGTATGGCAAGACTTAAGAGCCGCGGAGACAGTTAAGGGCTGAGGATGGAGATTAGAAAAGTAGTTTAGAGGGTCAGGTGTTTGGGAGCGGGCGGCCGGGAGGTCACCGAGGGTGAACATGCTCTGAAACGGGCTTTCTGCTATTATCTGAATCGAGAGAGTATGAGGCACGTGGCTGCCCAAAGAAATTATTTTTTAAATGCAACTTATTCTCATGGCACGGTTTTATAAAGAAAAAGGTGTCACTGGTTCATTTTACTTAATGGAAATTAGTAAAAAAAATTGGAAATTTGCTCTTCACATATTCTTTAGAAAGTAGTAAACACAAAAAACCCTGGGAATGATAAAAATAAAATTTAATTTAGCAAATTCAGACTTCCAGAGGATTTTTATTACGTTACTTAAGGTCAATTAAATGACCTTCGTAAATAAAGGGTGTCCTCTAAATGACGGGGCTCCTTTAAGAAGTCCAGCTGCAGAGAAGCTCGTTAAAGGAAAATAGGGTGAAAGAATTGATGTAAGAAAAAAATGAAGGATAAGGATTTAATAAATAACAACACAATGCGTTAGTCCATAAACTTCCCAGTTAAAGCCATTAATTCCTGCTGAAAACTCTCTCTTTTTTTTTTACATTTCAACCCACATTTTAATACAGATTTGCAGGAGGGTGCATGTGGGATGGGCTCACAATAAAACTAAATAAAACCATGTGTGTGTGTGTGTGTGTTTGAATGGAACTATATTAGGATCCGACTCCACACGGCGACACTTATCTTTTGAAGCAGAAAGATTCTGTGATGAGCCTTTTTTCCTCGTTCCTTGAGAATCATTAAGAATCATTAAGGATCTTAATGAAAGACATTGTGAGATTTGTGCTTAATGGAAAACAATGTGTAACTTGTTGTTGACGTCTCCTTCCCACAGTCTCTCTCTCTCTCTCTCTGTCGCTCTCTGTCACTCGCCCCTCGTCGCCTTGTGTTGCCACTTTGTGTTCTTTGCTCCATCATCATCTCTATCTTTAGCTCTTCCTCTTACCTCTCTGTCTGTCTGTCTCTCTCCAGGCCATATTTCTCTGTGGACAAGAACCCAGGAAATTACAGCAGCGTGTGGGAGGGAGAGCCCAGACTCGCTGCTGTAAATCCACACTTTATTTTGGGGGGTGCTTCCTCGGTGCATCTGACCTGCAGTCAGCATCTCTAACTCCCTACGTGTGACCGACATCGCCACAATGGGAGGATTTGTCCGCGGACGCGACGCTCCCTCGTCAATTTTCATTAAAATAAGCACGAAAATGTGGAAGAAAACACACCGATCATGTGATTGGTCGACAGAAAATGATGCAAGCGTTCCATTCTTCCCAATGGCTTAATCGGATCACGTACGTTTAACATTAGAGTGACTAACACGCCACCTGATTTAGCGGTTCTGAGATTTTGTTTGTGGTAGAAAACCAAGAGAAGTAGTCAGAGAGAGAAATCATCTCGTCCAAGAAAGAAAGAATGATAAAATAGTGATCTGTCCTCGAGATGAACTCCAGAAACATCCTGGTATTTGTTTTTATTTACAGATGATGACGAATCCTTTATTGGAGAAAAAGAAACGTCCAACTGTGTTAGAATAATAAATCTAATAGAGACATTGGACCCTCAGATGTTTGCACTCTTCCTTCCTTTCTTTTTTTCACATGCAAATTAAAAAGTGTATCAAAGCGACCGGCTCCTCTGAGCATTTACCGCCTTTTTGTAAAAGTCACGCCGCCTCATGTTCATATTTTAAGTTGCAGCTCAAAGGTTGCATCTCTGCTGCACGCACGCCGTTTCAACGCTGCTTCTTGTTCTTTCCTCTGAGATTCAAAGTGAGTTCTTAAAAGTTCAAAGTAAGTTATTGTGCGTGTACTCGATGTGTATAAAAGAAGACCATGCATGTATTTATTGAGGGACGAGGCTGAGCTGGTCTTCAGTGACTCAAAGAGATGCATTTTAAGGATGTTTCAAAGACGGACTTTCTCTCTTTTTTTCTTCTTTTCCCTCCTTTTCTACCCTGTTTAAGATTCCTGGCCTTTCACCTGACCCTAGGCCTTAGCCATGGGTGTGGAGGGGGGGCTGCATGCTCACGGTGGTGGTGGGGGTTAAAGTGTAATCCTGGTCCTGTGACCACAAAGGGCTTGGCCCCTGAGGGCCAAGGAACCGGCCGCATTTTCTGAATTGCAATGTTATCCCTCAGAAAACCCCTTCAGACTGACTGACTATCAAAAGGATTTGCGGGGGTTTCTTCTTCTCCGCTCTGGTGTCCAAGGATGTCCCGAAGGTCTTTATATCGTGGAGGAGAGGGTAATAAGAAAACTAAAAAAGCATCTGAAACATCTAAACGGCAGAAAGAGCAAAAAAAAAAAAAAAAGCAGCTTTGTTTTCATCCCGTCAACCATCAATCTATTAAACAAGAATAATTGCCACATGGCATCATTACAACTGACACATATTTTAAACCATTGAGACGCTGATATCTGGCTGCTAGTGTACCGCTAATTGCTTGCTTAAGTAATCCATTAAGGAGTGTTTCTACAACAGCTTGCATGCTCCATTATCATTAGTTTTATTCTGAGGAAAACCTTTTTTTTTTTTTTTTTTTTTTTAAACAACACGCCGGCTTGGCCCTCAGCGCCGCTTTGCATTTAAAACCTAAAGAATTTGCTCCGGCGACTTCAGAAGAGATAGAGAGAACTGAAGCGAGAGAGAGAGAAAAAGGTTTAATTGACGCCTCCCCCATTTTCCCAGGGTGAAGACCGGGGGGGAGGGGGAGGGACGGGGGAGGGAGGGGGTGATGTGACACTGCTCTCCTGGTGTTGCGACTGTACAAAAGGAAGCAGATTTCCAGAGGAGGTGACCCCTAACCTCTAAAGCTTCAGAAAGGGCCCTTGGTGGCCCCGGCACCACCCAATCAATCACCTCCCAGAGCCTGTTGGTCAGCCAGACTGTAAGGGGACACCAGACCAGCGCCCCCCCTAAAAAAAAACATTCCAGGGCAGGGAAAGAAGCTGAGTTGGTCAAGAATTTGGGGTAAAAGAAGAAAAAAATATATATACTGGTTCCATCCGGGCAAAGTCCTTAACTTAATCCTCTTTGGCCAAATTAAATGCGAGTGTCAGGAATCCGTCTCCACTAATCTGAAATTGTCAGAAAACAAGCGCTGCGTATACGGAGAGCCAGAAGTGCCAACAACACTTTAACCCTTTCACCACGCTTTAACTGAAACATTCCAACGTTTGTCCTTAAAAGTAACTCCAGAAGCTGACAAATACTATATTGGAGAAAAAACATCCAACTATTTGCACGGATTAAAAAAAAAAAAAGAACAACTAAACTTCCTGCTGCCAGTTTACAGTAAACACTTCTATTAAAACGTCAAATCATTAAAAAACAAAAACTACTAAAGAAACACAAACAACAAAAGCTAGAAATATCACACCTGATACCGTTTATGATCAGATTTTCACATCTTTAGGCTTAATGCCTCCTATTTTTTCTTATTATTCAAAAATAAATAGCGATACATATTAATATGTTTCCAAAAAAGTGCAGCTGAATATATTTTCTTAATGAGGATTACATTAGTTTGTTCCTTCATTATGAAGACAAAGACAAAGTCACTGTTTGAACACATTAAATCATTTATGTGTAAAAATGTGTGTAATATTGGACCTATTTAGCCTCCGTACCGAGTTCAATTCACATTTAATGGATATTATTCATATTCTTTAATGCATTTATTGATATCTATGAAGAACTCAGACTCAATGTACAATTATGTTTGTGGAGCCTGATTAGACAATTTAAATGAAATAAAAAATGTCATGGTTGGTCATGGTTGGTCAAGGTCGGCGTACTTGAACAGCTGGTCGCTGGCTCACCAGCATCGCTGACAACGGAGACTTTTCTCTTGTCAATAAATACATACTTGAAAGTTAACTACATTTTTAAAAGAGAATATTTACATATTAAGAGTAAAGCGAACAGAAATGAAGGGCAGCGAGGTGATCAATGTTACCGGTTATTAATAACAACAATTAACTCTGTGAATCCACTGATATTCAACTTTAACTCACTGTTTATTGCATTAAATCATCCTGCAGGGATCAATATGGACGAGTCCGACTGCAAACAACGATATTAAATAAGAGTCCTAATGTGGATCTCGTGGAGCCGGTTCACTTCAGGCCAAGCAGACATTATTTATGAATGAACCCGAGAGTTTCGATGCTCACTTTCTCTCTCTGCTACCGAGATCCACTTTGATATATAAAAATAGTTTTGTATGTCGTTGGCATTTTGCTCCCCAAAGGAGGTTTAGCAGCCACTTGTGAAGTTTTTATGACATCAGGAGTTTCACTTGTTTTTTTTCGTGGCAATCTGAAACTCATTTTCAAAATGAGACGCGGTGAAAAGATGTGCAACTGAGATCAAAGCATTCCAGCTCATTCCAATGTGAGTGGTCTGAGGTCACGATGACGGAGCACTATTGTGACGGGGCTGAGTGCACCCTAGTGACTAGTTATGAAACATCATATATAGTCAAAGATATCTAGTTTGGGGAGCTTTGCCACCTTCACCTCCCGTTCTTTTACATTTACATTTTGGGCATTTAGCAGACACTTTAGTCCAAAGCCAATACAACGAACGCCACAAATGCAAGAAGACTCATGAGAGAAGAAGTGAAACATGACTCAGCAAACCTTCTTCCATGTGCTTTTTTTACTCCGTCCTCTACAAATTAACACTCGCAGGATGCTTTCCCCTCCCTTCTCTCTGTATCACAGAGCTTATCTAGCATTCACTAGGGTTTTTTTTTTATGGCTGGTTGCAAAGGCCTGAACCAGGTGCCATCTATCAAAACAATCTGCTCTCAGGGGGGAAACCTGCTATTAACTGATAAGAGTCTGCCCTCGGTGGGTGTAATGGGTCCCACTTGAGTTTCTTTTTCGGAGTATTGTCCTAGCAGGCCACCTCCAAGACTAACTCGACCCAACGATCTCTGCTTTCAGCCGCCGGTCCGTCCGTCGAGACGCCAAATTCAAGTGCGAGACTTCATTCGCTCAACGAGCCAAAAGAAAAATGACGGGGAAGTTGTTTTCGCACGGATCGGTTCTCTTTTCTGCCCTTCAGAATATTCAGGAATAATATGCATTTTTATGCATTATTGAATCGTTATGCAAATGAGTTTGAATGACATCACAAGTGTACCTACAGGAAACTCCTTTACAGGCCGTGGTCCCACCGGTGTTTGATAGCCCATTTACCACTCACTCACTTTCCAGCCATTGAGTTATAATGCATTGCCATATGATGATAATGTTGTTGCATAACACACACAGCAATTGAACCAACTGGGAAATATTCCCAACACGATTTCGTCTCCAATTTCAGCCTGGATTTAAAAAAAAACGTTTTGAAATGTTCGATAAAAAAGGTATAGAATGTTGAGCAGATGATATTTATAGTGAATTGGCTGAAACATGCAAAGAGGTGCCTGCAGAACACGTTTCGTTAAGGCTGAGCGGTGATGTTTTAAGTGTTAAATTAGTTAAAAAGTGTGCAAAAACCTCCGAACCTTTCAGGTTTAACAGTTAAGTTGAACTGCAGCTAACATGCAGCGGGACGTTCCACCGGGAGAAGAAAACCTGGCAACCGTCCACGTTGCTCTCCTGGTTTGCCTGAAATAAACCACTGGAACAAACACACATTATAATTAAGGTCTACCAGCATGGAAATTCCCATTAAACTCTCAAAAAGTAACCTATTAGTTGAACACAACTGGACAACATTATATATCAAAGCCTCTTTGCTTGTGGGTAAAAGTGATCTCAGGTGTTTTTATCAGGGTGCTTCAGTAGGGCAGCTCGTTTCCTTTTTTTCTGAGCTGAAATCACATCGAACAACACGAATGGAACGATTATCAATTAGGGTCGGAATGTCATTTTCATAATGTGGGCTGGTCCAGGATCAGTGCTCGTCTTCGTCTCCAGGAGAGTCGTGTACGTACAGGAATCGCCCTCTAAAGAGCATATATATTTATTTTTGAATGTATATATTTAATATATTTATTTATTATCGTTAGAAAGGACCAGCCTTAAGAAGAGGGGAACCCCCTTTTTCTATTAATCGAAGCCATCTACGGGAAGGCTGCCAAGATGACCCATCAAAAGATTGACGAGGGTTAAGCTCCCATAATCAATATGACACCGCTAAGTGCTCTTTGATTGAGCTGCTCTCCGCGTAAAAAGGACATTTCTGCGTGCCCGGCTGCTCTCGCCACCGAGAAAAACGCTGCATTTGTCCAAAGCTAAACGGTCTTTTCCGAATGTCATTGTCACGGGTACATTAACTTTTATACGAGTCTGAGAGACGGAGTCGGAGCGAGGATGAACGGCCATTTTCATTAGCGTCGCCCTGGCTCGACTGCCATTAAAAAAAAGAAACGCCGTCAGACGGACGGAGACGGAGGCCCGGAGATTTCACCCCCCCCCCCCCCTGCCCCCTTTCTTTTCCTCCTCCAGATGTACCACGAGGAGCCGGGAGCGCCGTAAAAAGGGAGTGGCTAATGTTTTGCCGGTGTGAAACCTCGTGTCACTAGGCAACTGGATCTGATGGCTCCTTTGTTTGGGGTGAAAGGTTGGAAGCACTCGTACTAATCTCCTTGCTTCACAATTAAGGAACACAGGAGAGCTGCTCGAACCTCTTCCCCGCTCTCAAACAACAACAACAAAAAGAAAAAAGGGATTGAAAGGCTCCCTCCATTGTCCCTCCTCCCCCCCTCCTCCCCCCCTTCTCTCTCTCGCCGCCGCTAATCGAAAGGTATTTGCACTGTAAATTAAAAGGGCCCTCGCGCGTTGCTGTTTTAACACCGACGCGCTCTCCTAAGACGTCCACAAACAGCCTCCAATCTAATTACAGAGGGAGATTTACTTCAAATAAACGCCGACAAAATGTCCCCGGCTATTGTTGACGTGGGGGCCGCTGTTGCACGTCTTCTTTCTCCTCTTTTTCCACTCTCTTGGGCGAATCCCTTTGTATGCAGGAGTCCTCGCCCCTGCCAAGGTTAAAATGTGATGGGATATCTGGAAGTGGAGGGAACCTCCTGACAAAAGCGGCCTTTTTATTCCCCCCGGATGGCAAAAGGCCTCTGTACATCCGACCCCCCCCCCCCCCACCCCGGTTCTGTCTCTTCCCTTATCTATGTCTTTCTCTTAACTAAGCAGCTCTTGAACAAAGCCGCAGCGGCCGACATGTAAATGTGGTGAATGGCGGCATCTAAGGATTTTCAGATTGTCCGACAACGTGCCTTTTTTTTTTGCATTGTGACGTTGTGACTGACATCCTCGGGGTCCAACCCGAATAAGGGAGGGGGGGAGGAGGATGTTGGGGCCGGCCAGATTTGCAGCGTGTCCTGCTGACTTCCATTTTATGGGCCGTGAATCCAGAGCCCTCCGGGAGGCTCTAATCCGCCTCCCCTCATCGGTTTCCCTCTGGACGCTGGGCTGGTCCCCGGGTCCACAATGATCCGTCCATGTGGGGATTCTCCCGACTGTTGCACCACTGTGGACATCCCAATTTGCTACTGGATCCCACCCACCTACCCCCCCCCCCCCCCCCCCCCCCTCCCTCCCTGTTGTCCCACGGTTTCCCGCGGCGATGCATCAATGCGGACTGTGCCCACCGTGACACTAAGCCTCGGCGGTGCGGAGGCCCGGTCGGCTTGTTTTCTCCATGAATGAAGCCGGTGTGCCAACTCTTCATTCACACATTTACACACGTCCTCCATTCACGACACGTAAGGATGATGATGATTATTATTATTATGGGAACGGTTGTTTTGGTCACACCGATGCCCACTACACATTTTTTTCCCCGATCTTCCTCCGCCTGTGAAAAACTCATTTAGATCTTATCTGTGGAGGGAGGGAGGAAGTGACTGTAGCCCAGCTTGATTTAATTTAGCCTCCGCGATAGTGTCTCCGAACACTTCTTATTTTGGGAGGTGAGTGAGAGTAAGAGGAGAGAGCTGGAGGGGGGATTTGTTTACAGAGAGAGTAAAAGGGAAGTGTGAGGTTTTAAATGGTCCAACATTTCAACAATAAATAGATATTATATATTATAGCAACCTGTGATGATACCATCCTCCATCATTGGGCCTACATAGACCGAAACCACTTCCCAGTATCACTTTTCCCCTATAATATAATGCTGAGACTAAAACTTAGAGTTGGGGAGTGAGGAATTATTATTTTTTTGTCTGAAATTTCACGTTTTTATTCTGAATAAAAATAAATGGCTACCTGATAACCCAACAAAAACACACACAAAGACAGACGGGTGAATCCGCCGTCGACAGCTTGCTCCATTATGAGCGAGGGGATGCCGCCGAAAACGCCGAGCATTATTAGCTCGGGTCGTGTATCATCGCTCTGACTCACCAGATGACACCGACAGGAAGCTCAACATGCTAACGTCCGCCATCGGAGGTCATAATAACGCACATCTGGCCTCCGAGATCGGAAAAAAAACCCCATCCCTCATGTTTTATTTTATGGTGATTATTTCACTCGTTGCTAGTTAAGAGTGAGCAGAGTGTGTGTGTGTGTGTGTGTGTGTGTGTGTGTGTGTGGTTATCAGCAACACGTGTGCAGGCTGCAGGAATATTTGCTTTGCTTATCGCCGCCCTAATGCTCACTGACAACTTAATAACATCACAATTAACTAAATGCTAAACAGATGCCAGGGCCGGACTAATGTGATTGAGACAATCGGCACTTCTGACGTGACCCCTGTGTAGCGCTGCCATTGGCCTAATTTGCTTGAGTGACATGAGTAGAGTGTGTGTGTGTGTGTGTGTGTGTGTGTGTGTGTTTGTGTGTGTGTTTGAAAAAAGCCACCGGCGAACAATTTACAAGGAAGAGAAAAAAAAAAGACGAAGGGGGAAAAAGAAATAATGTGACTAAAAAAAGAGCTTCATTTTTACTGACTGTCATAAGCTTGTTAGCCTCCCTTTCCCTCCCTTCTCCTCTTTTATCCCTTTTCTCTCTCTCTCTCTCCCTCTCTCTCTCTCTCTCTCCCTCTCTCTCTCTTTCTCTCTCTCTCTCTGCAGCCAAACTATTTCTGGCTTGAGAAAAGAAAGTGTTTACTCTGCGGCAAAGGCCCGCTGGATTCACGCTGTGTTCCCACTGGCTAAACCCACTATTGCCACTCCATGGTTTGCATATTTTCCCTGTATTACAAGACTTTAAAAAAAAAGAGAAAGAAAGAGGACGGGAGGGAGATAAAGAGAGAAGGAAAGAAAAGAAAGGAGTGAGAACAGACCCCCCCCCTCTCCTATTATATGTGGATTATATATGTGTGTGTGTGTGTGTGTGTGTGTGTGTGTGTGTGTAAAGGGAGAAGATTAATGTACAAACAGGAACACCATCCAGACTCCGAACTCATTTCTACACGGGTCACACC
>NW_028155368.1:0-1000 GCF_963514095.1 Eutrigla gurnardus | reverse complement strand
AGCCCTATTGTTATTCAAATGTTTTTTCTTATTCTTTCACGGGTACGACCTGCGTTTTGGGGGTCTTCGCCTGAAAAAAAACTAACGCAAATTGGAGTGTCTATAGGGCCTGGTGAAAAATTTGAGAATTTGGCGTCGGTCAGGAAAAAGTTGCTCGCTAGCGCCACCTAGTGGGAGATTCGCCATCCTCGCCGCACCGTAAGTCCGATTGACATGAAACTTTGCACACATGTGTAAACAAGTCTCCTCTACAAAAAAGCCATTGGGAGTACCAAAGTCCGCCTACCGAAATTTTCCGCCATCTTGGATTTTATGAAAAAAAGGAAGTTGCGCAGTTCTCGGAAACCGTTGGTCCGATTTGGACGAAATTTGGTACACATACTCTGTAGACCTAGCTGAGGGGGTGGTCCACAAATGTTTCGAAAATATGCATGTTATCAGAAGATATCGGCCAATGAACATTAGAGGGTGGGGCTACCAAAATGCAATTAGCATAACTCGATAACTTTTGCCCCTAAAATTACGAAACTAGAAACCTATGTTGTTATAGGTTCAAAGAACATGCATGTCAAGTTTCATCAAAATTGGGTAATGTTTGGCGCTGCCACAAATTTCCAAAAAGTGCAATTTTTGGCCGTTTTTGGCTGTTTTTGCCCATTCACAGGGGTCACACAAAGTCAAAAAATCATTATACCGTTGACCTGATAGATACCAAAATTTGATATGTGGTTGGAAAGGCCTAAAGGAGAAAAAACAAGTTAAAGATGTCCAGAATATTTAGGGGCGTGGCCACGGCGACGCCTTGACTGCGCTACTATTTTCAACTTTCGCCATAGGCATTAAAGCTGTTATAACTTCACCGTTTCTTCTCCGATCTGCTCCAAAATATTCATGCTTGTTAACAATCACGTCCTGAACACAACTGCACTGCAATTTTAACTGACAGGTAGAGCGCCACCTAATGGCAAAATGAAATGTGACCGATTTTATGCCCATCTTC
>NW_028155369.1:0-22156 GCF_963514095.1 Eutrigla gurnardus | reverse complement strand
GTGAAACAGCTTTTCACCACATTAAACTTGTAAAAGCATTGTTTTGCACTTATTTGATGTTTAGACGCCATTTTGTGTTCAAAGACACTGGAATCACATTGAAACGAAAGCAGATCCACTCCAGAGTGCTTTTATGACTTAAATGTGTTGATCTCGGTGGGACATTGAAGAATGCAGCTTATTTGACAACTGACACTGCAATAGTGGTTAAAACGTGTGTTACCTGCAAATAACAGCTTAAAAGCCTCTTCCCTGCGTGAAACAGCTATTACAGCCTTTTCACCACATTTAACTTGTAAAAGCATTGTTTTGCACTTATTTGATGTTTAGACGCCATTTTGTGTTCAAAGACACTGGAATCACATTGAAACGAAAGAAGATCCACTCCAGAGTGCTGTTATGACTTAAATGTGTTGATCTCGGTGGGACATTGAAGAATGCAGCTTATTTGACAACTGACACTGCAATAGTGGTTAAAACGTGTGTTACCTGCAAATAACAGCTTAAAAGCCTCTTCCCTGCGTGAAACAGCTATTACAGCCTTTTCACCACATTAAACTTGTAAAAGCATTGTTTTGCACTTATTTGATGTTAAGACGCCATTTTGTGTTCAAAGACACTGGAATCACATTGAAACGAAAGAAGATCCACTCCAGAGTGCTGTTATGACTTAAATGTGTTGATCTCGGTGGGACATTGAAGAATGCAGCTTATTTGACAACTGACACTGCAATAGTGGTTAAAACGTGTGTTACCTGCAAATAACAGCCCTGCGTGAAACAGCTATTACAGCCTTTTCACCAAATTAAACTTGTAAAAGCATTGTTTTGCACTTATTTGATGTTTAGACGCCATTTTGTGTTCAAAGACAATGGAATCACATTGAAACGAAAGAAGATCCACTCCAGAGTGCTGTTATGACTTAAATGTGTTGATCTCGGTGGGACATTGAAGAATGCAGCTTATTTGACAACTGACACTGCAATAGTGGTTAAAACGTGTGTTACCTGCAAATAACAGCTTAAAAGCCTCTTCCCTGCGTGAAACAGCTATTACAGCCTTTTCACCACATTAAACTTGTAAAAGCATTGTTTTGCACTTATTTGATGTTTAGACGCCATTTTGTGTTCAAAGACACTGGAATCACATTGAAACGAAAGAAGATCCACTCCAGAGTGCTGTTATGACTTAAATGTGTTGATCTCGGTGGGACATTGAAGAATGCAGCTTATTTGACAACTGACACTGCAATAGTGGTTAAAACGTGTGTTACCTGCAAATAACAGCCCTGCGTGAAACAGCTATTACAGCCTTTTCACCACATTAAACTTGTAAAAGCATTGTTTTGCACTTATTTGATGTTTAGACGCCATTTTGTGTTCAAAGACAATGGAATCACATTGAAACGAAAGAAGATCCACTCCAGAGTGCTGTTATGACTTAAATGTGTTGATCTCGGTGGGACATTGAAGAATGCAGCTTATTTGACAACTGACACTGCAATAGTGGTTAAAACGTGTGTTACCTGCAAATAACAGCTTAAAAGCCTCTTCCCTGCGTGAAACAGCTATTACAGCCTTTTCACCACATTAAACTTGTAAAAGCATTGTTTTGCACTTATTTGATGTTTAGACGCCATTTTGTGTTCAAAGACACTGGAATCACATTGAAACGAAAGAAGATCCACTCCAGAGTGCTGTTATGACTTAAATGTGTTGATCTCGGTGGGACATTGAAGAATGCAGCTTATTTGACAACTGACACTGCAATAGTGGTTAAAACGTGTGTTACCTGCAAATAACAGCTTAAAAGCCTCTTCCCTGCGTGAAACAGCTATTACAGCCTTTTCACCACATTAAACTTGTAAAAGCATTGTTTTGCACTTATTTGATGTTTAGACGCCATTTTGTGTTCAAAGACACTGGAATCACATTGAAACGAAAGAAGATCCACTCCAGAGTGCTGTTATGACTTAAATGTGTTGATCTCGGTGGGACATTGAAGAATGCAGCTTATTTGACAACTGACACTGCAATAGTGGTTAAAACGTGTGTTACCTGCAAATAACAGCCCTGCGTGAAACAGCTATTACAGCCTTTTCACCACATTAAACTTGTAAAAGCATTGTTTTGCACTTATTTGATGTTTAGACGCCATTTTGTGTTCAAAGACACTGGAATCACATTGAAACGAAAGCAGATCCACTCCAGAGTGCTTTTATGACTTAAATGTGTTGATCTCGGTGGGACATTGAAGAATGCAGCTTATTTGACAACTGACACTGCAATAGTGGTTAAAACGTGTGTTACCTGCAAATAACAGCTTAAAAGCCTCTTCCCTGCGTGAAACAGCTATTACAGCCTTTTCACCACATAAAACTTGTAAAAGCATTGTTTTGCACTTATTTGATGTTAAGACGCCATTTTGTGTTCAAAGACACTGGAATCACATTGAAACGAAAGAAGATCCACTCCAGAGTGCTGTTATGACTTAAATGTGTTGATCTCGGTGGGACATTGAAGAATTCAGCTTATTTGACAACTGACACTGCAATAATGGTTAAAACGTGTGTTACCTGCAAATAACAGCCCTGCGTGAAACAGCTATTACAGCCTTTTCACCACATTAAACTTGTAAAAGCATTGTTTTGCACTTATTTGATGTTTAGACGCCATTTTGTGTTCAAAGACACTGGAATCACATTGAAACGAAAGCAGATCCACTCCAGAGTGCTTTTATGACTTAAATGTGTTGATCTCGGTGGGACATTGAAGAATGCAGCTTATTTGACAACTGACACTGCAATAGTGGTTAAAACGTGTGTTACCTGCAAATAACAGCTTAAAAGCCTCTTCCCTGCGTGAAACAGCTATTACAGCCTTTTCACCACATTAAACTTGTAAAAGCATTGTTTTGCACTTATTTGATGTTAAGACGCCATTTTTTGTTCAAAGACACTGGAATCACATTGAAACGAAAGAAGATCCACTCCAGAGTGCTGTTATGACTTAAATGTGTTGATCTCGGTGGGACATTGAAGAATGCAGCTTATTTGACGACTGACACTGCAATAGTGGTTAAAACATGTGTTACCTGCAAATAACAGCCCTGCGTGAAACAGCTATTACAGCCTTTTCACCACATTAAACTTGTAAAAGCATTGTTTTGCACTTATTTGATGTTTAGACGCCATTTTGTGTTCAAAGACACTGGAATCACATTGAAACGAAAGAAGATCCACTCCAGAGTGCTGTTATGACTTAAATGTGTTGATCTCGGTGGGACATTGAAGAATGCAGCTTATTTGACAACTGACACTGCAATAGTGGTTAAAACGTGTGTTACCTGCAAATAACAGCCCTGCGTGAAACAGCTATTACAGCCTTTTCACCACATTAAACTTGTAAAAGCATTGTTTTGCACTTATTTGATGTTTAGACGCCATTTTGTGTTCAAAGACACTGGAATCACATTGAAACGAAAGCAGATCCACTCCAGAGTGCTTTTATGACTTAAATGTGTTGATCTCGGTGGGACATTGAAGAATGCAGCTTATTTGACAACTGACACTGCAATAATGGTTAAAACGTGTGTTACCTGCAAATAACAGCCCTGCGTGAAACAGCTTTTCACCACATTAAACTTGTAAAAGCATTGTTTTGCACTTATTTGATGTTTAGACGCCATTTTGTGTTCAAAGACACTGGAATCACATTGAAACGAAAGCAGATCCACTCCAGAGTGCTTTTATGACTTAAATGTGTTGATCTCGGTGGGACATTGAAGAATGCAGCTTATTTGACAACTGACACTGCAATAGTGGTTAAAACGTGTGTTACCTGCAAATAACAGCTTAAAAGCCTCTTCCCTGCGTGAAACAGCTATTACAGCCTTTTCACCACATTTAACTTGTAAAAGCATTGTTTTGCACTTATTTGATGTTTAGACGCCATTTTGTGTTCAAAGACACTGGAATCACATTGAAACGAAAGAAGATCCACTCCAGAGTGCTGTTATGACTTAAATGTGTTGATCTCGGTGGGACATTGAAGAATGCAGCTTATTTGACAACTGACACTGCAATAGTGGTTAAAACGTGTGTTACCTGCAAATAACAGCTTAAAAGCCTCTTCCCTGCGTGAAACAGCTATTACAGCCTTTTCACCACATTAAACTTGTAAAAGCATTGTTTTGCACTTATTTGATGTTAAGACGCCATTTTGTGTTCAAAGACACTGGAATCACATTGAAACGAAAGAAGATCCACTCCAGAGTGCTGTTATGACTTAAATGTGTTGATCTCGGTGGGACATTGAAGAATGCAGCTTATTTGACAACTGACACTGCAATAGTGGTTAAAACGTGTGTTACCTGCAAATAACAGCCCTGCGTGAAACAGCTATTACAGCCTTTTCACCAAATTAAACTTGTAAAAGCATTGTTTTGCACTTATTTGATGTTTAGACGCCATTTTGTGTTCAAAGACAATGGAATCACATTGAAACGAAAGAAGATCCACTCCAGAGTGCTGTTATGACTTAAATGTGTTGATCTCGGTGGGACATTGAAGAATGCAGCTTATTTGACAACTGACACTGCAATAGTGGTTAAAACGTGTGTTACCTGCAAATAACAGCTTAAAAGCCTCTTCCCTGCGTGAAACAGCTATTACAGCCTTTTCACCACATTAAACTTGTAAAAGCATTGTTTTGCACTTATTTGATGTTTAGACGCCATTTTGTGTTCAAAGACACTGGAATCACATTGAAACGAAAGAAGATCCACTCCAGAGTGCTGTTATGACTTAAATGTGTTGATCTCGGTGGGACATTGAAGAATGCAGCTTATTTGACAACTGACACTGCAATAGTGGTTAAAACGTGTGTTACCTGCAAATAACAGCCCTGCGTGAAACAGCTATTACAGCCTTTTCACCACATTAAACTTGTAAAAGCATTGTTTTGCACTTATTTGATGTTTAGACGCCATTTTGTGTTCAAAGACAATGGAATCACATTGAAACGAAAGAAGATCCACTCCAGAGTGCTGTTATGACTTAAATGTGTTGATCTCGGTGGGACATTGAAGAATGCAGCTTATTTGACAACTGACACTGCAATAGTGGTTAAAACGTGTGTTACCTGCAAATAACAGCTTAAAAGCCTCTTCCCTGCGTGAAACAGCTATTACAGCCTTTTCACCACATTAAACTTGTAAAAGCATTGTTTTGCACTTATTTGATGTTTAGACGCCATTTTGTGTTCAAAGACACTGGAATCACATTGAAACGAAAGAAGATCCACTCCAGAGTGCTGTTATGACTTAAATGTGTTGATCTCGGTGGGACATTGAAGAATGCAGCTTATTTGACAACTGACACTGCAATAGTGGTTAAAACGTGTGTTACCTGCAAATAACAGCTTAAAAGCCTCTTCCCTGCGTGAAACAGCTATTACAGCCTTTTCACCACATTAAACTTGTAAAAGCATTGTTTTGCACTTATTTGATGTTTAGACGCCATTTTGTGTTCAAAGACACTGGAATCACATTGAAACGAAAGAAGATCCACTCCAGAGTGCTGTTATGACTTAAATGTGTTGATCTCGGTGGGACATTGAAGAATGCAGCTTATTTGACAACTGACACTGCAATAGTGGTTAAAACGTGTGTTACCTGCAAATAACAGCCCTGCGTGAAACAGCTATTACAGCCTTTTCACCACATTAAACTTGTAAAAGCATTGTTTTGCACTTATTTGATGTTTAGACGCCATTTTGTGTTCAAAGACACTGGAATCACATTGAAACGAAAGCAGATCCACTCCAGAGTGCTTTTATGACTTAAATGTGTTGATCTCGGTGGGACATTGAAGAATGCAGCTTATTTGACAACTGACACTGCAATAGTGGTTAAAACGTGTGTTACCTGCAAATAACAGCTTAAAAGCCTCTTCCCTGCGTGAAACAGCTATTACAGCCTTTTCACCACATAAAACTTGTAAAAGCATTGTTTTGCACTTATTTGATGTTAAGACGCCATTTTGTGTTCAAAGACACTGGAATCACATTGAAACGAAAGAAGATCCACTCCAGAGTGCTGTTATGACTTAAATGTGTTGATCTCGGTGGGACATTGAAGAATGCAGCTTATTTGACAACTGACACTGCAATAATGGTTAAAACGTGTGTTACCTGCAAATAACAGCCCTGCGTGAAACAGCTATTACAGCCTTTTCACCACATTAAACTTGTAAAAGCATTGTTTTGCACTTATTTGATGTTTAGACGCCATTTTGTGTTCAAAGACACTGGAATCACATTGAAACGAAAGCAGATCCACTCCAGAGTGCTTTTATGACTTAAATGTGTTGATCTCGGTGGGACATTGAAGAATGCAGCTTATTTGACAACTGACACTGCAATAGTGGTTAAAACGTGTGTTACCTGCAAATAACAGCTTAAAAGCCTCTTCCCTGCGTGAAACAGCTATTACAGCCTTTTCACCACATTAAACTTGTAAAAGCATTGTTTTGCACTTATTTGATGTTAAGACGCCATTTTGTGTTCAAAGACACTGGAATCACATTGAAACGAAAGAAGATCCACTCCAGAGTGCTGTTATGACTTGAATGTGTTGATCTCGGTGGGACATTGAAGAATGCAGCTTATTTGACGACTGACACTGCAATAGTGGTTAAAACATGTGTTACCTGCAAATAACAGCCCTGCGTGAAACAGCTATTACAGCCTTTTCACCACATTAAACTTGTAAAAGCATTGTTTTGCACTTATTTGATGTTTAGACGCCATTTTGTGTTCAAAGACACTGGAATCACATTGAAACGAAAGAAGATCCACTCCAGAGTGCTGTTATGACTTAAATGTGTTGATCTCGGTGGGACATTGAAGAATGCAGCTTATTTGACAACTGACACTGCAATAGTGGTTAAAACGTGTGTTACCTGCAAATAACAGCTTAAAAGCCTCTTCCCTGCGTGAAACAGCTATTACAGCCTTTTCACCACATTAAACTTGTAAAAGCATTGTTTTGCACTTATTTGATGTTAAGACGCCATTTTGTGTTCAAAGACACTGGAATTACATTGAAACGAAAGAAGATCCACTCCAGAGTGCTGTTATGACTTAAATGTGTTGATCTCGGTGGGACATTGAAGAATGCAGCTTATTTGACGACTGACACTGCAATAGTGGTTAAAACATGTGTTACCTGCAAATAACAGCCCTGCGTGAAACAGCTATTACAGCCTTTTCACCACATTAAACTTGTAAAAGCATTGTTTTGCACTTATTTGATGTTTAGACGCCATTTTGTGTTCAAAGACACTGGAATCACATTGAAACGAAAGAAGATCCACTCCAGAGTGCTGTTATGACTTAAATGTGTTGATCTCGGTGGGACATTGAAGAATGCAGCTTATTTGACAACTGACACTGCAATAGTGGTTAAAACGTGTGTTACCTGCAAATAACAGCTTAAAAGCCTCTTCCCTGCGTGAAACAGCTATTACAGCCTTTTCACCACATTAAACTTGTAAAAGCATTGTTTTGCACTTATTTGATGTTAAGACGCCATTTTGTGTTCAAAGACACTGGAATCACATTGAAACGAAAGAAGATCCACTCCAGAGTGCTGTTATGACTTAAATGTGTTGATCTCGGTGGGACATTGAAGAATGCAGCTTATTTGACAACTGACACTGCAATAGTGGTTAAAACGTGTGTTACCTGCAAATAACAGCCCTGCATGAAACAGCTATTACAGCCTTTTCACCACATTAAACTTGTAAAAGCATTGTTTTGCACTTATTTGATGTTTAGACGCCATTTTGTGTTCAAAGACAATGGAATCACATTGAAACGAAAGAAGATCCACTCCAGAGTGCTGTTATGACTTAAATGTGTTGATCTCGGTGGGACATTGAAGAATGCAGCTTATTTGACAACTGACACTGCAATAGTGGTTAAAACGTGTGTTACCTGCAAATAACAGCTTAAAAGCCTCTTCCCTGCGTGAAACAGCTATTACAGCCTTTTCACCACATTAAACTTGTAAAAGCATTGTTTTGCACTTATTTGATGTTTAGACGCCATTTTGTGTTCAAAGACACTGGAATCACATTGAAACGAAAGAAGATCCACTCCAGAGTGCTGTTATGACTTAAATGTGTTGATCTCGGTGGGACATTGAAGAATGCAGCTTATTTGACAACTGACACTGCAATAGTGGTTAAAACGTGTGTTACCTGCAAATAACAGCTTAAAAGCCTCTTCCCTGCGTGAAACAGCTATTACAGCCTTTTCACCACATTAAACTTGTAAAAGCATTGTTTTGCACTTATTTGATGTTTAGACGCCATTTTGTGTTCAAAGACACTGGAATCACATTGAAACGAAAGAAGATCCACTCCAGAGTGCTGTTATGACTTAAATGTGTTGATCTCGGTGGGACATTGAAGAATGCAGCTTATTTGACAACTGACACTGCAATAGTGGTTAAAACGTGTGTTACCTGCAAATAACAGCCCTGCGTGAAACAGCTATTACAGCCTTTTCACCATATTAAACTTGTAAAAGCATTGTTTTGCACTTATTTGATGTTAAGACGCCATTTTGTGTTCAAAGACACTGGAATCACATTGAAATGAAAGCAGATCCACTCCAGAGTGCTTTTATGACTTAAATGTGTTGATCTCGGTGGGACATTGAAGAATGCAGCTTATTTGACAACTGACACTGCAATAGTGGTTAAAACGTGTGTTACCTGCAAATAACAGCTTAAAAGCCTCTTCCCTGCGTGAAACAGCTATTACAGCCTTTTCACCACATAAAACTTGTAAAAGCATTGTTTTGCACTTATTTGATGTTAAGACGCCATTTTGTCTTCAAAGACACTGGAATCACATTGAAACGAAAGAAGATCCACTCCAGAGTGCTGTTATGACTTAAATGTGTTGATCTCGGTGGGACATTGAAGAATGCAGCTTATTTGACAACTGACACTGCAATAGTGGTTAAAACGTGTGTTACCTGCAAATAACAGCTTAAAAGCCTCTTCCCTGCGTGAAACAGCTATTACAGCCTTTTCACCACATTAAACTTGTAAAAGCATTGTTTTGCACTTATTTGATGTTAAGACGCCATTTTGTGTTCAAAGACACTGGAATTACATTGAAACGAAAGAAGATCCACTCCAGAGTGCTGTTATGACTTAAATGTGTTGATCTCGGTGGGACATTGAAGAATGCAGCTTATTTGACGACTGACACTGCAATAGTGGTTAAAACATGTGTTACCTGCAAATAACAGCCCTGCGTGAAACAGCTATTACAGCCTTTTCACCACATTAAACTTGTAAAAGCATTGTTTTGCACTTATTTGATGTTTAGACGCCATTTTGTGTTCAAAGACACTGGAATCACATTGAAACGAAAGAAGATCCACTCCAGAGTGCTGTTATGACTTAAATGTGTTGATCTCGGTGGGACATTGAAGAATGCAGCTTATTTGACAACTGACACTGCAATAGTGGTTAAAACGTGTGTTACCTGCAAATAACAGCTTAAAAGCCTCTTCCCTGCGTGAAACAGCTATTACAGCCTTTTCACCACATTAAACTTGTAAAAGCATTGTTTTGCACTTATTTGATGTTAAGACGCCATTTTGTGTTCAAAGACACTGGAATCACATTGAAACGAAAGAAGATCCACTCCAGAGTGCTGTTATGACTTAAATGTGTTGATCTCGGTGGGACATTGAAGAATGCAGCTTATTTGACAACTGACACTGCAATAGTGGTTAAAACGTGTGTTACCTGCAAATAACAGCCCTGCATGAAACAGCTATTACAGCCTTTTCACCACATTAAACTTGTAAAAGCATTGTTTTGCACTTATTTGATGTTTAGACGCCATTTTGTGTTCAAAGACAATGGAATCACATTGAAACGAAAGAAGATCCACTCCAGAGTGCTGTTATGACTTAAATGTGTTGATCTCGGTGGGACATTGAAGAATGCAGCTTATTTGACAACTGACACTGCAATAGTGGTTAAAACGTGTGTTACCTGCAAATAACAGCTTAAAAGCCTCTTCCCTGCGTGAAACAGCTATTACAGCCTTTTCACCACATAAAACTTGTAAAAGCATTGTTTTGCACTTATTTGATGTTAAGACGCCATTTTGTCTTCAAAGACACTGGAATCACATTGAAACGAAAGAAGATCCACTCCAGAGTGCTGTTATGACTTAAATGTGTTGATCTCGGTGGGACATTGAAGAATGCAGCTTATTTGACAACTGACACTGCAATAGTGGTTAAAACGTGTGTTACCTGCAAATAACAGCTTAAAAGCCTCTTCCCTGCGTGAAACAGCTATTACAGCCTTTTCACCACATTAAACTTGTAAAAGCATTGTTTTGCACTTATTTGATGTTAAGACGCCATTTTGTGTTCAAAGACACTGGAATTACATTGAAACGAAAGAAGATCCACTCCAGAGTGCTGTTATGACTTAAATGTGTTGATCTCGGTGGGACATTGAAGAATGCAGCTTATTTGACGACTGACACTGCAATAGTGGTTAAAACATGTGTTACCTGCAAATAACAGCCCTGCGTGAAACAGCTATTACAGCCTTTTCACCACATTAAACTTGTAAAAGCATTGTTTTGCACTTATTTGATGTTTAGACGCCATTTTGTGTTCAAAGACACTGGAATCACATTGAAACGAAAGAAGATCCACTCCAGAGTGCTGTTATGACTTAAATGTGTTGATCTCGGTGGGACATTGAAGAATGCAGCTTATTTGACAACTGACACTGCAATAGTGGTTAAAACGTGTGTTACCTGCAAATAACAGCTTAAAAGCCTCTTCCCTGCGTGAAACAGCTATTACAGCCTTTTCACCACATTAAACTTGTAAAAGCATTGTTTTGCACTTATTTGATGTTAAGACGCCATTTTGTGTTCAAAGACACTGGAATCACATTGAAACGAAAGAAGATCCACTCCAGAGTGCTGTTATGACTTAAATGTGTTGATCTCGGTGGGACATTGAAGAATGCAGCTTATTTGACAACTGACACTGCAATAGTGGTTAAAACGTGTGTTACCTGCAAATAACAGCCCTGCATGAAACAGCTATTACAGCCTTTTCACCACATTAAACTTGTAAAAGCATTGTTTTGCACTTATTTGATGTTTAGACGCCATTTTGTGTTCAAAGACAATGGAATCACATTGAAACGAAAGAAGATCCACTCCAGAGTGCTGTTATGACTTAAATGTGTTGATCTCGGTGGGACATTGAAGAATGCAGCTTATTTGACAACTGACACTGCAATAGTGGTTAAAACGTGTGTTACCTGCAAATAACAGCTTAAAAGCCTCTTCCCTGCGTGAAACAGCTATTACAGCCTTTTCACCACATTAAACTTGTAAAAGCATTGTTTTGCACTTATTTGATGTTTAGACGCCATTTTGTGTTCAAAGACACTGGAATCACATTGAAACGAAAGAAGATCCACTCCAGAGTGCTGTTATGACTTAAATGTGTTGATCTCGGTGGGACATTGAAGAATGCAGCTTATTTGACAACTGACACTGCAATAGTGGTTAAAACGTGTGTTACCTGCAAATAACAGCTTAAAAGCCTCTTCCCTGCGTGAAACAGCTATTACAGCCTTTTCACCACATTAAACTTGTAAAAGCATTGTTTTGCACTTATTTGATGTTTAGACGCCATTTTGTGTTCAAAGACACTGGAATCACATTGAAACGAAAGAAGATCCACTCCAGAGTGCTGTTATGACTTAAATGTGTTGATCTCGGTGGGACATTGAAGAATGCAGCTTATTTGACAACTGACACTGCAATAGTGGTTAAAACGTGTGTTACCTGCAAATAACAGCCCTGCGTGAAACAGCTATTACAGCCTTTTCACCACATTAAACTTGTAAAAGCATTGTTTTGCACTTATTTGATGTTAAGACGCCATTTTGTGTTCAAAGACACTGGAATCACATTGAAATGAAAGCAGATCCACTCCAGAGTGCTTTTATGACTTAAATGTGTTGATCTCGGTGGGACATTGAAGAATGCAGCTTATTTGACAACTGACACTGCAATAGTGGTTAAAACGTGTGTTACCTGCAAATAACAGCTTAAAAGCCTCTTCCCTGCGTGAAACAGCTATTACAGCCTTTTCACCACATAAAACTTGTAAAAGCATTGTTTTGCACTTATTTGATGTTAAGACGCCATTTTGTCTTCAAAGACACTGGAATCACATTGAAACGAAAGAAGATCCACTCCAGAGTGCTGTTATGACTTAAATGTGTTGATCTCGGTGGGACATTGAAGAATGCAGCTTATTTGACAACTGACACTGCAATAATGGTTAAAACGTGTGTTACCTGCAAATAACAGCCCTGCGTGAAACAGCTATTACAGCCTTTTCACCACATTAAACTTGTAAAAGCATTGTTTTGCACTTATTTGATGTTTAGACGCCATTTTGTGTTCAAAGACACTGGAATCACATTGAAACGAAAGCAGATCCACTCCAGAGTGCTTTTATGACTTAAATGTGTTGATCTCGGTGGGACATTGAAGAATGCAGCTTATTTGACAACTGACACTGCAATAGTGGTTAAAACGTGTGTTACCTGCAAATAACAGCTTAAAAGCCTCTTCCCTGCGTGAAACAGCTATTACAGCCTTTTCACCACATTAAACTTGTAAAAGCATTGTTTTGCACTTATTTGATGTTAAGACGCCATTTTGTGTTCAAAGACACTGGAATCACATTGAAACGAAAGAAGATCCACTCCAGAGTGCTGTTATGACTTAAATGTGTTGATCTCGGTGGGACATTGAAGAATGCAGCTTATTTGACGACTGACACTGCAATAGTGGTTAAAACATGTGTTACCTGCAAATAACAGCCCTGCGTGAAACAGCTATTACAGCCTTTTCACCACATTAAACTTGTAAAAGCATTGTTTTGCACTTATTTGATGTTTAGACGCCATTTTGTGTTCAAAGACACTGGAATCACATTGAAACGAAAGAAGATCCACTCCAGAGTGCTTTTATGACTTAAATGTGTTGATCTCGGTGGGACATTGAAGAATGCAGCTTATTTGACAACTGACACTGCAATAGTGGTTAAAACGTGTGTTACCTGCAAATAACAGCTTAAAAGCCTCTTCCCTGCGTGAAACAGCTATTACAGCCTTTTCACCACATTAAACTTGTAAAAGCATTGTTTTGCACTTATTTGATGTTAAGACGCCATTTTGTGTTCAAAGACACTGGAATCACATTGAAACGAAAGAAGATCCACTCCAGAGTGCTGTTATGACTTAAATGTGTTGATCTCGGTGGGACATTGAAGAATGCAGCTTATTTGACGACTGACACTGCAATAGTGGTTAAAACATGTGTTACCTGCAAATAACAGCCCTGCGTGAAACAGCTATTACAGCCTTTTCACCACATTAAACTTGTAAAAGCATTGTTTTGCACTTATTTGATGTTTAGACGCCATTTTGTGTTCAAAGACACTGGAATCACATTGAAACGAAAGAAGATCCACTCCAGAGTGCTGTTATGACTTAAATGTGTTGATCTCGGTGGGACATTGAAGAATGCAGCTTATTTGACAACTGACACTGCAATAGTGGTTAAAACGTGTGTTACCTGCAAATAACAGCTTAAAAGCCTCTTCCCTGCGTGAAACAGCTATTACAGCCTTTTCACCACATTAAACTTGTAAAAGCATTGTTTTGCACTTATTTGATGTTAAGACGCCATTTTGTGTTCAAAGACACTGGAATCACATTGAAACGAAAGAAGATCCACTCCAGAGTGCTGTTATGACTTAAATGTGTTGATCTCGGTGGGACATTGAAGAATGCAGCTTATTTGACAACTGACACTGCAATAGTGGTTAAAACGTGTGTTACCTGCAAATAACAGCCCTGCGTGAAACAGCTATTACAGCCTTTTCACCACATTAAACTTGTAAAAGCATTGTTTTGCACTTATTTGATGTTTAGACGCCATTTTGTGTTCAAAGACACTGGAATCACATTGAAACGAAAGAAGATCCACTCCAGAGTGCTGTTATGACTTAAATGTGTTGATCTCGGTGGGACATTGAAGAATGCAGCTTATTTGACAACTGACACTGCAATAGTGGTTAAAACGTGTGTTACCTGCAAATAACAGCTTAAAAGCCTCTTCCCTGCGTGAAACAGCTATTACAGCCTTTTCACCACATTAAACTTGTAAAAGCATTGTTTTGCACTTATTTGATGTTAAGACGCCATTTTGTGTTCAAAGACACTGGAATCACATTGAAACGAAAGAAGATCCACTCCAGAGTGCTGTTATGACTTAAATGTGTTGATCTCGGTGGGACATTGAAGAATGCAGCTTATTTGACAACTGACACTGCAATAGTGGTTAAAACGTGTGTTACCTGCAAATAACAGCCCTGCGTGAAACAGCTATTACAGCCTTTTCACCACATTAAACTTGTAAAAGCATTGTTTTGCACTTATTTGATGTTAAGACGCCATTTTGTGTTCAAAGACACTGGAATCACATTGAAATGAAAGCAGATCCACTCCAGAGTGCTTTTATGACTTAAATGTGTTGATCTCGGTGGGACATTGAAGAATGCAGCTTATTTGACAACTGACACTGCAATAGTGGTTAAAACGTGTGTTACCTGCAAATAACAGCTTAAAAGCCTCTTCCCTGCGTGAAACAGCTATTACAGCCTTTTCACCACATAAAACTTGTAAAAGCATTGTTTTGCACTTATTTGATGTTAAGACGCCATTTTGTCTTCAAAGACACTGGAATCACATTGAAACGAAAGAAGATCCACTCCAGAGTGCTGTTATGACTTAATAGTGTTGATCTCGGTGGGACATTGAAGAATGCAGCTTATTTGACAACTGACACTGCAATAGTGGTTAAAACGTGTGTTACCTGCAAATAACAGCTTAAAAGCCTCTTCCCTGCGTGAAACAGCTATTACAGCCTTTTCACCACATTAAACTTGTAAAAGCATTGTTTTGCACTTATTTGATGTTAAGACGCCATTTTGTGTTCAAAGACACTGGAATTACATTGAAACGAAAGAAGATCCACTCCAGAGTGCTGTTATGACTTAAATGTGTTGATCTCGGTGGGACATTGAAGAATGCAGCTTATTTGACAACTGACACTGCAATAGTGGTTAAAACGTGTGTTACCTGCAAATAACAGCCCTGCATGAAACAGCTATTACAGCCTTTTCACCACATTAAACTTGTAAAAGCATTGTTTTGCACTTATTTGATGTTTAGACGCCATTTTGTGTTCAAAGACAATGGAATCACATTGAAACGAAAGAAGATCCACTCCAGAGTGCTGTTATGACTTAAATGTGTTGATCTCGGTGGGACATTGAAGAATGCAGCTTATTTGACAACTGACACTGCAATAGTGGTTAAAACGTGTGTTACCTGCAAATAACAGCTTAAAAGCCTCTTCCCTGCGTGAAACAGCTATTACAGCCTTTTCACCACATTAAACTTGTAAAAGCATTGTTTTGCACTTATTTGATGTTTAGACGCCATTTTGTGTTCAAAGACACTGGAATCACATTGAAACGAAAGAAGATCCACTCCAGAGTGCTGTTATGACTTAAATGTGTTGATCTCGGTGGGACATTGAAGAATGCAGCTTATTTGACAACTGACACTGCAATAGTGGTTAAAACGTGTGTTACCTGCAAATAACAGCTTAAAAGCCTCTTCCCTGCGTGAAACAGCTATTACAGCCTTTTCACCACATTAAACTTGTAAAAGCATTGTTTTGCACTTATTTGATGTTTAGACGCCATTTTGTGTTCAAAGACACTGGAATCACATTGAAACGAAAGAAGATCCACTCCAGAGTGCTGTTATGACTTAAATGTGTTGATCTCGGTGGGACATTGAAGAATGCAGCTTATTTGACAACTGACACTGCAATAGTGGTTAAAACGTGTGTTACCTGCAAATAACAGCCCTGCGTGAAACAGCTATTACAGCCTTTTCACCACATTAAACTTGTAAAAGCATTGTTTTGCACTTATTTGATGTTAAGACGCCATTTTGTGTTCAAAGACACTGGAATCACATTGAAATGAAAGCAGATCCACTCCAGAGTGCTTTTATGACTTAAATGTGTTGATCTCGGTGGGACATTGAAGAATGCAGCTTATTTGACAACTGACACTGCAATAGTGGTTAAAACGTGTGTTACCTGCAAATAACAGCTTAAAAGCCTCTTCCCTGCGTGAAACAGCTATTACAGCCTTTTCACCACATAAAACTTGTAAAAGCATTGTTTTGCACTTATTTGATGTTAAGACGCCATTTTGTCTTCAAAGACACTGGAATCACATTGAAACGAAAGAAGATCCACTCCAGAGTGCTGTTATGACTTAAATGTGTTGATCTCGGTGGGACATTGAAGAATGCAGCTTATTTGACAACTGACACTGCAATAATGGTTAAAACGTGTGTTACCTGCAAATAACAGCCCTGCGTGAAACAGCTATTACAGCCTTTTCACCACATTAAACTTGTAAAAGCATTGTTTTGCACTTATTTGATGTTTAGACGCCATTTTGTGTTCAAAGACACTGGAATCACATTGAAACGAAAGCAGATCCACTCCAGAGTGCTTTTATGACTTAAATGTGTTGATCTCGGTGGGACATTGAAGAATGCAGCTTATTTGACAACTGACACTGCAATAGTGGTTAAAACGTGTGTTACCTGCAAATAACAGCTTAAAAGCCTCTTCCCTGCGTGAAACAGCTATTACAGCCTTTTCACCACATTAAACTTGTAAAAGCATTGTTTTGCACTTATTTGATGTTAAGACGCCATTTTGTGTTCAAAGACACTGGAATCACATTGAAACGAAAGAAGATCCACTCCAGAGTGCTGTTATGACTTAAATGTGTTGATCTCGGTGGGACATTGAAGAATGCAGCTTATTTGACGACTGACACTGCAATAGTGGTTAAAACATGTGTTACCTGCAAATAACAGCCCTGCGTGAAACAGCTATTACAGCCTTTTCACCACATTAAACTTGTAAAAGCATTGTTTTGCACTTATTTGATGTTTAGACGCCATTTTGTGTTCAAAGACACTGGAATCACATTGAAACGAAAGAAGATCCACTCCAGAGTGCTTTTATGACTTAAATGTGTTGATCTCGGTGGGACATTGAAGAATGCAGCTTATTTGACAACTGACACTGCAATAGTGGTTAAAACGTGTGTTACCTGCAAATAACAGCTTAAAAGCCTCTTCCCTGCGTGAAACAGCTATTACAGCCTTTTCACCACATTAAACTTGTAAAAGCATTGTTTTGCACTTATTTGATGTTAAGACGCCATTTTGTGTTCAAAGACACTGGAATCACATTGAAACGAAAGAAGATCCACTCCAGAGTGCTGTTATGACTTAAATGTGTTGATCTCGGTGGGACATTGAAGAATGCAGCTTATTTGACAACTGACACTGCAATAGTGGTTAAAACGTGTGTTACCTGCAAATAACAGCCCTGCATGAAACAGCTATTACAGCCTTTTCACCACATTAAACTTGTAAAAGCATTGTTTTGCACTTATTTGATGTTTAGACGCCATTTTGTGTTCAAAGACAATGGAATCACATTGAAACGAAAGAAGATCCACTCCAGAGTGCTGTTATGACTTAAATGTGTTGATCTCGGTGGGACATTGAAGAATGCAGCTTATTTGACAACTGACACTGCAATAGTGGTTAAAACGTGTGTTACCTGCAAATAACAGCTTAAAAGCCTCTTCCCTGCGTGAAACAGCTATTACAGCCTTTTCACCACATTAAACTTGTAAAAGCATTGTTTTGCACTTATTTGATGTTTAGACGCCATTTTGTGTTCAAAGACACTGGAATCACATTGAAACGAAAGAAGATCCACTCCAGAGTGCTGTTATGACTTAAATGTGTTGATCTCGGTGGGACATTGAAGAATGCAGCTTATTTGACAACTGACACTGCAATAGTGGTTAAAACGTGTGTTACCTGCAAATAACAGCTTAAAAGCCTCTTCCCTGCGTGAAACAGCTATTACAGCCTTTTCACCACATTAAACTTGTAAAAGCATTGTTTTGCACTTATTTGATGTTTAGACGCCATTTTGTGTTCAAAGACACTGGAATCACATTGAAACGAAAGAAGATCCACTCCAGAGTGCTGTTATGACTTAAATGTGTTGATCTCGGTGGGACATTGAAGAATGCAGCTTATTTGACAACTGACACTGCAATAGTGGTTAAAACGTGTGTTACCTGCAAATAACAGCCCTGCGTGAAACAGCTATTACAGCCTTTTCACCACATTAAACTTGTAAAAGCATTGTTTTGCACTTATTTGATGTTAAGACGCCATTTTGTGTTCAAAGACACTGGAATCACATTGAAATGAAAGCAGATCCACTCCAGAGTGCTTTTATGACTTAAATGTGTTGATCTCGGTGGGACATTGAAGAATGCAGCTTATTTGACAACTGACACTGCAATAGTGGTTAAAACGTGTGTTACCTGCAAATAACAGCTTAAAAGCCTCTTCCCTGCGTGAAACAGCTATTACAGCCTTTTCACCACATAAAACTTGTAAAAGCATTGTTTTGCACTTATTTGATGTTAAGACGCCATTTTGTCTTCAAAGACACTGGAATCACATTGAAACGAAAGAAGATCCACTCCAGAGTGCTGTTATGACTTAAATGTGTTGATCTCGGTGGGACATTGAAGAATGCAGCTTATTTGACAACTGACACTGCAATAATGGTTAAAACGTGTGTTACCTGCAAATAACAGCCCTGCGTGAAACAGCTATTACAGCCTTTTCACCACATTAAACTTGTAAAAGCATTGTTTTGCACTTATTTGATGTTTAGACGCCATTTTGTGTTCAAAGACACTGGAATCACATTGAAACGAAAGCAGATCCACTCCAGAGTGCTTTTATGACTTAAATGTGTTGATCTCGGTGGGACATTGAAGAATGCAGCTTATTTGACAACTGACACTGCAATAGTGGTTAAAACGTGTGTTACCTGCAAATAACAGCTTAAAAGCCTCTTCCCTGCGTGAAACAGCTATTACAGCCTTTTCACCACATTAAACTTGTAAAAGCATTGTTTTGCACTTATTTGATGTTAAGACGCCATTTTGTGTTCAAAGACACTGGAATCACATTGAAACGAAAGAAGATCCACTCCAGAGTGCTGTTATGACTTAAATGTGTTGATCTCGGTGGGACATTGAAGAATGCAGCTTATTTGACGACTGACACTGCAATAGTGGTTAAAACATGTGTTACCTGCAAATAACAGCCCTGCGTGAAACAGCTATTACAGCCTTTTCACCACATTAAACTTGTAAAAGCATTGTTTTGCACTTATTTGATGTTTAGACGCCATTTTGTGTTCAAAGACACTGGAATCACATTGAAACGAAAGAAGATCCACTCCAGAGTGCTTTTATGACTTAAATGTGTTGATCTCGGTGGGACATTGAAGAATGCAGCTTATTTGACAACTGACACTGCAATAGTGGTTAAAACGTGTGTTACCTGCAAATAACAGCTTAAAAGCCTCTTCCCTGCGTGAAACAGCTATTACAGCCTTTTCACCACATTAAACTTGTAAAAGCATTGTTTTGCACTTATTTGATGTTAAGACGCCATTTTGTGTTCAAAGACACTGGAATCACATTGAAACGAAAGAAGATCCACTCCAGAGTGCTGTTATGACTTAAATGTGTTGATCTCGGTGGGACATTGAAGAATGCAGCTTATTTGACAACTGACACTGCAATAGTGGTTAAAACGTGTGTTACCTGCAAATAACAGCCCTGCGTGAAACAGCTATTACAGCCTTTTCACCACATTAAACTTGTAAAAGCATTGTTTTGCACTTATTTGATGTTTAGACGCCATTTTGTGTTCAAAGACACTGGAATCACATTGAAACGAAAGAAGATCCACTCCAGAGTGCTGTTATGACTTAAATGTGTTGATCTCGGTGGGACATTGAAGAATGCAGCTTATTTGACAACTGACACTGCAATAGTGGTTAAAACGTGTGTTACCTGCAAATAACAGCTTAAAAGCCTCTTCCCTGCGTGAAACAGCTATTACAGCCTTTTCACCACATTAAACTTGTAAAAGCATTGTTTTGCACTTATTTGATGTTTAGACGCCATTTTGTGTTCAAAGACACTGGAATCACATTGAAACGAAAGAAGATCCACTCCAGAGTGCTGTTATGACTTAAATGTGTTGATCTCGGTGGGACATTGAAGAATGCAGCTTATTTGACAACTGACACTGCAATAGTGGTTAAAACGTGTGTTACCTGCAAATAACAGCTTAAAGCCTCTTCCCTGCGTGAAACAGCTATTACAGCCTTTTCACCACATTAAACTTGTAAAAGCATTGTTTTGCACTTATTTGATGTTTAGACGCCATTTTGTGTTCAAAGACACTGGAATCACATTGAAACGAAAGAAGATCCACTCCAGAGTGCTGTTATGACTTAAATGTGTTGATCTCGGTGGGACATTGAAGAATGCAGCTTATTTGACAACTGACACTGCAATAGTGGTTAAAACGTGTGTTACCTGCAAATAACAGCTTAAAAGCCTCTTCCCTGCGTGAAACAGCTATTACAGCCTTTTCACCACATTAAACTTGTAAAAGCATTGTTTTGCACTTATTTGATGTTAAGACGCCATTTTGTGTTCAAAGACACTGAATTACATTGAAACGAACGAAGATCCACTCCAGAGTGCTGTTATGACTTAAATGTGTTGATCTCGGTGGGACATTGAAGAATGCAGCTTATTTGACGACTGACACTGCAATAGTGGTTAAAACATGTGTTACCTGCAAATAACAGCCCTGCGTGAAACAGCTATTACAGCCTTTTCACCACATTAAACTTGTAAAAGCATTGTTTTGCACTTATTTGATGTTAAGACGCCATTTTGTGTTCAAAGACACTGGAATCACATTGAAACGAAAGAAGATCCACTCCAGAGTGCTGTTATGACTTAAATGTGTTGATCTCGGTGGGACATTGAAGAATGCAGCTTATTTGACAACTGACACTGCAATAGTGGTTAAAACGTGTGTTACCTGCAAATAACAGCTTAAAAGCCTCTTCCCTGCGTGAAACAGCTATTACAGCCTTTTCACCACATTAAACTTGTAAAAGCATTGTTTTGCACTTATTTGATGTTAAGACGCCATTTTGTGTTCAAAGACACTGGAATCACATTGAAACGAAAGAAGATCCACTCCAGAGTGCTGTTATGACTTAAATGTGTTGATCTCGGTGGGACATTGAAGAATGCAGCTTATTTGACGACTGACACTGCAATAGTGGTTAAAACATGTGTTACCTGCAAATAACAGCCCTGCGTGAAACAGCTATTACAGCCTTTTCACCACATTAAACTTGTAAAAGCATTGTTTTGCACTTATTTGATGTTTAGACGCCATTTTGTGTTCAAAGACACTGGAATCACATTGAAACGAAAGAAGATCCACTCCAGAGTGCTGTTATGACTTAAATGTGTTGATCTCGGTGGGACATTGAAGAATGCAGCTTATTTGACAACTGACACTGCAATAGTGGTTAAAACGTGTGTTACCTGCAAATAACAGCTTAAAAGCCTCTTCCCTGCGTGAAACAGCTATTACAGCCTTTTCACCACATTAAACTTGTAAAAGCATTGTTTTGCACTTATTTGATGTTTAGACGCCATTTTGTGTTCAAAGACACTGGAATCACATTGAAACGAAAGAAGATCCACTCCAGAGTGCTGTTATGACTTAAATGTGTTGATCTCGGTGGGACATTGAAGAATGCAGCTTATTTGACAACTGACACTGCAATAGTGGTTAAAACGTGTGTACCTGCAAATAACAGCCCTGCGTGAAACAGCTATTACAGCCTTTTCACCACATTAAACTTGTAAAAGCATTGTTTTGCACTTATTTGATGTTAAGACGCCATTTTGTG
>NW_028155370.1:0-3000 GCF_963514095.1 Eutrigla gurnardus | reverse complement strand
AATTCTTGGAAATGTGAATCTCTAGGTTGATCATTAATTAAAATCTCAAAACAAAAAAATTCAACAAGTTGCACAAACTCTTACCTTCATCCAGATTTTACATAGTCATTGTTGCTTATCTCTATTTATGACAATTTCCGATGTTATTTTACAAGTTTTTCCTTTCGGTCCACCAGAATTATTGCATTATATCCTGTCAAATGATTCACTCCATGGTAGTCATGTATTTTGTGCAACTACAAATCAGTCAAGTCATTGACAGTAAATTAAATGATTAATTCTTTATTCGCTGAAACATCTTTACAAAATACAGTAGCAAGCACATAATCGGCAAATCCGAAAAACTATTTTCTTTTCAAGAAGTGCACTTACTTCAAACACATTTTTTTCCCTTCAGTTGTATTCCTCCCTGTCCTTTTGTAACTCTTTTGTGTCCAGTGATCAACATGTAGATTTGACCTGCAAAACATTTGTAATCACATCAACCTAAAGCAGAGAAGACCACAACAGACCCAACAGCAAGAAAAAGACGCCCGTGGGTGTAATCCATCCAGTTCCACTGGTTACTGGACTCCTGTCTCTTAGCTGCCTCTGCTGGCCAGACGATAGATGGCAGCGCTTCATGTTTCCAGCTGTGTCCCACACCAGCAGCTCAGCCTGAGCAGAGCAGCAGCTGGACGCGTACCTCACCCACAGTGGCTGAGATGAGCCTGGTACCCATTCAGATACATTCAAAGGAGGGTCTCCTTTCTCTAATCTGGCTTTGTGGTGATGGTGAGGACTGTGTTGGTGGTGTCCTCCACTCGTTGTCTTGTCCCCATGCACCTGTTGCTGGTCCGGGCCGGGCTGGGACTCTCCCAGGCTGTCCTCTGTTGGTGGGGGGCTGTGGAATAAAGTCAGGATGCCTTCACCACTCTGTAGCTGTAAGGCCGCCAGGCCGGAGTGCCCCCTGGCTGACAGGACCAGGGATACGCTCCAGCTAGACTCGTTGCAATTGGAAGGACACATAGACTGTACTCGAGCAGCTGAGCAGGATGGTGGCGACGTGTCGGGATCCTACAGGAGGAAGAAGAAGTGATGTTGGTGGTAAAATCAGTGACGATAAAGATAAATTCATGATCTTTATGTACAAGAAAAACACAGGGGACTCACCGGGGGAGTCACAGTCAAGTAGGTCACTGCGTAATTTGAGTCTGGAGAGTCAAGAGTGCGCACAGTGAGTGTAAGGGTGACAGTTGCTCCTGCCCGAGCTGTGGCAGGAGTGAGGAGGTCCACCTGACCACGGAAAGAACCTTGTTCTGCAACATGGAACCTGAGCGACAGAAACTCACACTTAACGAACAAACATTTCCCCGAAGTTCTGATGTATAACGAGGTAAGAATCCTTAAAAAGGTATGAAATGTGCTTTTCCAATATCACTTTCATATGACTGTACATGATGGCATAGCGAGGACATAAAATAAATAAAATGGCAAGCGTCTTGCTGCTACCTGTGAGGTCCTCTCTTATTAAGATATCCACAGTCGTCATCAGCAGTCAGGCTGAAGAGTCGGGCCGGGCCATGGTTCAGGATGTCAAAGTCCACCATTGTGTTGTGACCAGGTACTAGGCGGGGGACAGACAACACCTGAAGAACAATGCAATATTATCACAACCAATATATGTCAAGTACATCAGTGTGAAATTGTATGAACCAGAAAATCCTCCATCACAGAGTCTTATGGAAAGCTTCTAAAGGAAAAATCCAACTTTGACATTTTTAAAGGTGAGTTGTTTTAACTCTAGCTGAAACATGGAAAGCAATCAGGGTTTTTGGATGTTTTAGTGTTTCATTGATCACTATGATGCAGCAATAATGACGTTTTGTCCACTTGGGGGCAGCAGAACAAGCTGTAAAAACACCACTGACATACAGTATTATGGTAGCAAAAGGACATTCATTAGTCTCCAATGTCTCCTGAGGGAAATATCTGGCTCTATAGCTACTATTTAATGTCAGCACTTTGTTTTGTTTTGTCAGACGGCCTGTCAAGGCCCCAGCAACTCCCTCCCTCCCTGGTCCTGCTACTCGGCTGGAGAGGGGCATGAACCAACAAACAAGTCCACATAGAGGGGTGTGTGGGTCAGGGAGGACAGCCCAGTGTGTCCCTGCCGCGGGTCCCCTGTCCGGCCTCCCTCCCTCACTCTTTCTGGTACTCTGCTAGATTACCATGTTCACCTGTTAGTCTCTAAGTTTTTTTCTCAGCTAGCTATAGCAGCTGAAAATTACTGAAACAAACTAAAATTGGAGGCCATGAAGCCAAAAGAGGAAGACACAGCCCACGTCTCATTGATTAGTACCTGTATCTGAACGTGAGTAGGCTGAACCATCTCCGTGGAAACCCTCTCCAGCTTGTTTCCTCCTCTGTCTCGGCCTGTTAATCGTACACAGAAGGGGACGATGGGAACAGAGTCCACCCATCCCACCAGCTCCTCCGCAGAGTAGGGTGACGAAGAGGAGGAGTTCAGCTTCACCTGCTTCAGGCTCTCCCTTCAGCTCCTAGCAGCGTCACGTGACTGAAAGACGCCTCATCATCCGGAGCCAGGCCTGTCACAGCCAGCACCAGAAAGGCAGGAACGCCTGGGAAATCAAACATGGCAGCTTTGCAAAACACCCCCTGGTTGTGATACGTACTGTATGCTGACACTGATACTACATTAGAATACAATCACAATCATTTACCTGCTACCGGACTACCCTCCACTCTGGCCAGACCTGGGTGTGTCTCATTGGTTACTGTGGCAAAGTAATACAGGAAATCTACACTGCTGTCACCTGGGGGTGCGGAACAAAAGACAAAGCGTAGTCTCTTTTCTTAGTACAAGTGCAGTTAAACAAGAATGAATTGTATCGACTGTGGATTTTCTCGCTGTCTAACATGTTGTTTATTTCTTTTACCTATCACATTGAATGTGAGGTGTCCTTCACTCGTGGCTTGGAGTTTCCACTGGCCTGGCTG
>NW_028155371.1:0-73262 GCF_963514095.1 Eutrigla gurnardus | reverse complement strand
CATGGAGGGACTAGCAGAGCAGACCAACATGGAGGGACTAGCAGAGCAGACCAACATGGAGGGACTAGCAGAGCAGACCAACATGGAGGGACTAGCAGAGCAGACCAACATGGAGGGACTAGCAGAGCAGACCAACATGGAGGGACTAGCAGAGCAGACCAACATGGAGGGACTAGCAGAGCAGACCAACAGGGAGGGACAAGCAGAGCAGACCAACATGGAGGGACAAGCAGAGCAGACCAACATGGAGGGACAGGCCCAGCAGACCAACATGGAGGGACTAGCAGAGCAGACCAACATGGAGGGACTAGCAGAGCAGACCAACATGGAGGGACTAGCAGAGCAGACCAACATGGAGGGACTAGCAGAGCAGACCAACAGGGAGGGACTAGCAGAGCAGACCAACATAGAGGGACTAGCAGAGCAGACCAACATGGAGGGACTAGCAGAGCAGACCAACATGGAGGGACTAGCAGAGCAGACCAACATGGAGGGACAGGCCCAGCAGACCAACATGGAGGGACTAGCAGAGCAGACCAACATGGAGGGACTAGCAGAGCAGACCAACATGGAGGGACTAGCAGAGCAGACCAACATGGAGGGACTAGCAGAGCAGACCAACATGGAGGGACTAACAGAGCAGACCAACATGGAGGGACTAGCAGAGCAGACCAACATGGAGGGACTAGCAGAGCAGACCAACATGGAGGGACTAGCAGAGCAGACCAACATGGAGGGACTAGCAGAGCAGACCAACATGGAGGGCCAGGCACAGCAGACCAACATGGAGGGACAAGCAGAGCAGAACAACATGGAGGGACAAGCAGAGCAGACCAACATGGAGGGACAGGCCCAGCAGACCAACATGGAGGGACTATCAGAGCAGACCAACATGGAGGGACTAGCAGAGCAGACCAACATGGAGGGACTAGCAGAGCAGACCAACATGGAGGGACTAGCAGAGCAGACCAACAGGGAGGGACTAGCAGAGCAGACCAACATGGAGGGACTAGCAGAGCAGACCAACATGGAGGGACTAGCAGAGCAGACCAACATGGAGGGACTAGCAGAGCAGACCAACATGGAGGGACTAGCAGAGCAGACCAACATGGAGGGCCAGGCACAGCAGACCAACATGGAGGGACTAGCAGAGCAGACCAACATGGAGGGACAAGCAGAGCAGACCAACATGGAGGGACAGGCCCAGCAGACCAACATGGAGGGACTAGCAGAGCAGACCAACATGGAGGGACTAGCAGAGCAGACCAACATGGAGGGACTAGCAGAGCAGACCAACATGGAGGGACTAGCAGAGCAGACCAACATGGAGGGACTAGCAGAGCAGACTAGCAGAGCAGACCAACATGGAGGGACTAGCAGAGCAGACCAACATGGAGGGACTAGCAGAGCAGACAAACATGGAGGGACTAGCAGAGCAGACCAACATGGAGGGACTAGCAGAGCAGACCAACATGGAGGGACTAGCAGAGCAGACCAACATGGAGGGCCAGGCACAGCAGACCAACATGGAGGGACAAGCAGAGCAGACCAACATGGAGGGACAAGCAGAGCAGACCAACATGGAGGGACAGGCCCAGCAGACCAACATGGAGGGACTAGCAGAGCAGACCAACATGGAGGGACTAGCAGAGCAGACCAACATGGAGGGACTAGCAGAGCAGACCAACATGGAGGGACTAGCAGAGCAGACCAACATGGAGGGACTAGCAGAGCAGACCAACATGGAGGGACTAGCAGAGCAGACCAACATGGAGGGACTAGCAGAGCAGACAAACATGGAGGGACTAGCAGAGCAGACCAACATGGAGGGACTAGCAGAGCAGACCAACATGGAGGGACTAGCAGAGCAGACCAACATGGAGGGACAAGCAGAGCAGACCAACATGGAGGGACAAGCAGAGCAGACCAACATGGAGGGACAGGCCCAGCAGACCAACATGGAGGGACTATCAGAGCAGACCAACATGGAGGGACTAGCAGAGCAGACCAACATGGAGGGACTAGCAGAGCAGACCAACAGGGAGGGACTAGCAGAGCAGACCAACATGGAGGGACTAGCAGAGCAGACCAACATGGAGGGACTAGCAGAGCAGACCAACATGGAGGGACTAGCAGAGCAGACCAACATGGAGGGACTAGCAGAGCAGACCAACATGGAGGGCCAGGCACAGCAGACCAACATGGAGGGACTAGCAGAGCAGACCAACATGGAGGGACAAGCAGAGCAGACCAACATGGAGGGACAGGCCCAGCAGACCAACATGGAGGGACTAGCAGAGCAGACCAACATGGAGGGACTAGCAGAGCAGACCAACATGGAGGGACTAGCAGAGCAGACCAACATGGAGGGACTAGCAGAGCAGACCAACATGGAGGGACTAGCAGAGCAGACTAGCAGAGCAGACCAACATGGAGGGACTAGCAGAGCAGACCAACATGGAGGGACTAGCAGAGCAGACCAACATGGAGGGACTAGCAGAGCAGACCAACATGGAGGGACTAGCAGAGCAGACCAACATGGAGGGACTAGCAGAGCAGACCAACATGGAGGGACTAGCAGAGCAGACCAACATGGAGGGCCAGGCACAGCAGACCAACATGGAGGGACAAGCAGAGCAGACCAACATGGAGGGACAAGCAGAGCAGACCAACATGGAGGGACAGGCCCAGCAGACCAACATGGAGGGACTAGCAGAGCAGACCAACATGGAGGGACTAGCAGAGCAGACCAACATGGAGGGACTAGCAGAGCAGACCAACATGGAGGGACTAGCAGAGCAGACCAACATGGAGGGACTAGCAGAGCAGACCAACATGGAGGGACTAGCAGAGCAGACAAACATGGAGGGACTAGCAGAGCAGACCAACATGGAGGGACTAGCAGAGCAGACCAACATGGAGGGACTAGCAGAGCAGACCAACATGGAGGGACTAGCAGAGCAGACTAGCAGAGCAGACCAACATGGAGGGACTAGCAGAGCAGACCAACATGGAGGGACTAGCAGAGCAGACCAACATGGAGGGACTAGCAGAGCAGACCAACATGGAGGGACTAGCAGAGCAGACCAACATGGAGGGACTAGCAGAGCAGACCAACATGGAGGGACTAGCAGAGCAGACCAACATGGAGGGACTAGCAGAGCAGACCAACATGGAGGGACTAGCAGAGCAGACCAACATGGAGGGCCAGGCACAGCAGACCAACATGGAGGGACAAGCAGAGCAGACCAACATGGAGGGACAAGCAGAGCAGACCAACATGGAGGGACAGGCCCAGCAGACCAACATGGAGGGACTAGCAGAGCAGACCAACATGGAGGGACTAGTAGAGCAGACCAACATGGAGGGACTAGCAGAGCAGACCAACATGGAGGGACTAGCAGAGCAGACCAACATGGAGGGCCAGGCACAGCAGACCAACATGGAGGGACTAGCAGAGCAGACCAACATGGAGGGACAAGCAGAGCAGACCAACATGGAGGGACAGGCCCAGCAGACCAACATGGAGGGACTAGCAGAGCAGACCAACATGGAGGGACTAGCAGAGCAGACCAACATGGAGGGACTAGCAGAGCAGACCAACATGGAGGGACTAGCAGAGCAGACCAACATGGAGGGACTAGCAGAGCAGACTAGCAGAGCAGACCAACATGGAGGGACTAGCAGAGCAGACCAACATGGAGGGACTAGCAGAGCAGACCAACATGGAGGGACTAGCAGAGCAGACCAACATGGAGGGACTAGCAGAGCAGACCAACATGGAGGGACTAGCAGAGCAGACCAACATGGAGGGACTAGCAGAGCAGACCAACATGGAGGGCCAGGCACAGCAGACCAACATGGAGGGACAAGCAGAGCAGACCAACATGGAGGGACAAGCAGAGCAGACCAACATGGAGGGACAGGCCCAGCAGACCAACATGGAGGGACTAGCAGAGCAGACCAACATGGAGGGACTAGCAGAGCAGACCAACATGGAGGGACTAGCAGAGCAGACCAACATGGAGGGACTAGCAGAGCAGACCAACATGGAGGGACTAGCAGAGCAGACCAACATGGAGGGACTAGCAGAGCAGACCAACATGGAGGGACTAGCAGAGCAGACAAACATGGAGGGACTAGCAGAGCAGACCAACATGGAGGGACTAGCAGAGCAGACCAACATGGAGGGACTAGCAGAGCAGACCAACATGGAGGGACTAGCAGAGCAGACTAGCAGAGCAGACCAACATGGAGGGACTAGCAGAGCAGACCAACATGGAGGGACTAGCAGAGCAGACCAACATGGAGGGACTAGCAGAGCAGACCAACATGGAGGGACTAGCAGAGCAGACCAACATGGAGGGACTAGCAGAGCAGACCAACATGGAGGGACTAGCAGAGCAGACCAACATGGAGGGACTAGCAGAGCAGACCAACATGGAGGGCCAGGCACAGCAGACCAACATGGAGGGACAAGCAGAGCAGACCAACATGGAGGGACAAGCAGAGCAGACCAACATGGAGGGACAGGCCCAGCAGACCAACATGGAGGGACTAGCAGAGCAGACCAACATGGAGGGACTAGTAGAGCAGACCAACATGGAGGGACTAGCAGAGCAGACCAACATGGAGGGACTAGCAGAGCAGACCACCATGGAGGGACTAGCAGAGCAGACCAACAGGGAGGGACTAGCAGAGCAGACCAACATGGAGGGACTAGCAGAGCAGACCAACATGGAGGGACTAGCAGAGCAGACCAACATGGAGGGACTAGCAGAGCAGACCAACATGGAGGGACTAGCAGAGCAGACCAACATGGAGGGCCAGGCACAGCAGACCAACATGGAGGGACTAGCAGAGCAGACCAACATGGAGGGACTAGCAGAGCAGACCAACATGGAGGGCCAGGCACAGCAGACCAACATGGAGGGACTAGCAGAGCAGACCAACATGGAGGGACAAGCAGAGCAGACCAACATGGAGGGACAGGCCCAGCAGACCAACATGGAGGGACTAGCAGAGCAGACCAACATGGAGGGACTAGCAGAGCAGACCAACATGGAGGGACTAGCAGAGCAGACCAACATGGAGGGACAGGCCCAGCAGACCAACATGGAGGGACTAGCAGAGCAGACCAACATGGAGGGACTAGCAGAGCAGACCAACATGGAGGGACTAGCAGAGCAGACCAACATGGAGGGACTAGCAGAGCAGACCAACATGGAGGGACTAGCAGAGCAGACCAACATGGAGGGACTACCAGAGCAGACCAACATGGAGGGCCAGGCACAGCAGACCAACATGGAGGGACTAGCAGAGCAGACCAACATGGAGGGACTAGCAGAGCAGACCAACATGGAGGGACTAGCAGAGCAGACCAACATGGAGGGCCAGGCACAGCAGACCAACATGGAGGGACTAGCAGAGCAGACCAACATGGAGGGACAAGCAGAGCAGACCAACATTGAGGGACAGGCCCAGCAGACCAACATGGAGGGACTAGCAGAGCAGACCAACATGGAGGGACTAGCAGAGCAGACCAACATGGAGGGACTAGCAGAGCAGACCAACATGGAGGGACTAGCAGAGCAGACCAACATGGAGGGACTAGCAGAGCAGACCAACATGGAGGGCCAGGCACAGCAGACCAACATGGAGGGACTAGCAGAGCAGACCAACATGGAGGGACTAGCAGAGCAGACCAACATGGAGGGCCAGGCACAGCAGACCAACATGGAGGGACTAGCAGAGCAGACCAACATGGAGGGACTAGCAGAGCAGACCAACATGGAGGGACTAGCAGAGCAGACCAACATGGAGGGCCAGGCACAGCAGACCAACATGGAGGGACTAGCAGAGCAGACCAACATGGAGGGACTAGCAGAGCAGACCAACATGGAGGGACAAGCAGAGCAGACCAACATGGAGGGCCAGGCAAAGCAGACCAACATGGAGGGACTAGCAGAGCAGACCAACATGGAGGGACTAGCAGAGCAGACCAACATGGAGGGACTAGCAGAGCAGACCAACATGGAGGGCCAGGCACAGCAGACCAACATGGAGGGACTAGCAGAGCAGACCAACATGGAGGGACTAGCAGAGCAGACCAACATGGAGGGAGTAGCAGAGCAGACCAACATGGAGGGCCAGGCACAGCAGACCAACATGGAGGGACTAGCAGAGCAGACCAACATGGAGGGACTAGCAGAGCAGACCAACATGGAGGGACTAGCAGAGCAGACCAACATGGAGGGCCAGGCACAGCAGACCAACATGGAGGGACTAGCAGAGCAGACCAACATGGAGGGACTAGCAGAGCAGACCAACATGGAGGGACTAGCAGAGCAGACCAACATGGAGGGACAAGCAGAGCAGACCAACATGGAGGGCCAGGCACAGCAGACCAACATGGAGGGACTAGCAGAGCAGACCAACATGGAGGGACTAGCAGAGCAGACCAACATGGAGGGACTAGCAGAGCAGACCAACATGGAGGGCAAGGCACAGCAGACCAACATGGAGGGACTAGCAGAGCAGACCAACATGGAGGGACTAGCAGAGCAGACCAACATGGAAGGAGTAGCAGAGCAGACCAACATGGAGGGCCAGGCACAGCAGACCAACATGGAGGGACTAGCAGAGCAGACCAACATGGAGGGACTAGCAGAGCAGACCAACATGGAGGGACTAGCAGAGCAGACCAACATGGAGGGACTAGCAGAGCAGACCAACATGGAGGGCCAGGCACAGCAGACCAACATGGAGGGACTAGCAGAGCAGACCAACATGGAGGGACTAGCAGAGCAGACCAACATGGAGGGAGTAGCAGAGCAGACCAACATGGAGGGCCAGGCACAGCAGACCAACATGGAGGGACTAGCAGAGCAGACCAACATGGAGGGACTAGCAGAGCAGACCAACATGGAGGGCCAGGCACAGCAGACCAACATGGAGGGACTAGCAGAGCAGACCAACATGGAGGGACAAGCAGAGCAGACAAACATGGAGGGACAGGCCCAGCAGACCAACATGGAGGGACTAGCAGAGCAGACCAACATTGAGGGACTAGCAGAGCAGACCAACATGGAGGGACAGGCCCAGCAGACCAACATGGAGGGACTAGCAGAGCAGACCAACATGGAGGGACTAGCAGAGCAGACCAACATGGAGGGACTAGCAGAGCAGACCAACATGGAGGGGACTAGCAGAGCAGACCAACATGGAGGGACTAGCAGAGCAGACCAACATGGAGGGCCAGGCACAGCAGACCAACATGGAGGGACTAGCAGAGCAGACCAACATGGAGGGACTAGCAGAGCAGACCAACATGGAGGGAGTAGCAGAGCAGACCAACATGGAGGGCCAGGCACAGCAGACCAACATGGAGGGACTAGCAGAGCAGACCAACATGGAGGGACTAGCAGAGCAGACCAACATGGAGGGACTAGCAGAGCAGACCAACATGGAGGGCCAGGCACAGCAGACCAACATGGAGGGACTAGCAGAGCAGACCAACATGGAGGGACAAGCAGAGCAGACCAACATGGAGGGACAGGCCCAGCAGACCAACATGGAGGGACTAGCAGAGCAGACCCAACATGGAGGGACTAGCAGAGCAGACCAACATTGAGGGACTAGCAGAGCAGACCAACATGGAGGGACAGGCCCAGCAGACCAACATGGAGGGACTAGCAGAGCAGACCAACATGGAGGGACTAGCAGAGCAGACCAACATGGAGGGACTAGCAGAGCAGACCAACATGGAGGGCCAGGCACAGCAGACCAACATGGAGGGACTAGCACAGCAGACCAACATGGAGGGACAAGCAGAGCAGACCAACATGGAGGGACTAGCAGAGCAGACCAACATGGAGGGACTAGCAGAGCAGACCAACATGGAGGGCCAGGCACACCAGACCAACATGGAGGGACTAGCAGAGCAGACCAACATGGAGGGACTAGCAGAGCAGACCAACATGGAGGGACTAGCAGAGCAGACCAACATGGAGGGACTAGCAGAGCAGACCAACATGGAGGGTCAGGCACAGCAGACCAACATGGAGGGACTAGCAGAGCAGACCAACATGGAGGGACTAGCAGAGCAGACCAACATGGAGGGAGTAGCAGAGCAGACCAACATGGAGGGCCAGGCACAGCAGACCAACATGGAGGGACTAGCAGAGCAGACCAACATGGAGGGACTAGCAGAGCAGACCAACATGGAGGGACTAGCAGAGCAGACCAACATGGAGGGCCAGGCACAGCAGACCAACATGGAGGGACTAGCAGAGCAGACCAACATGGAGGGACAAGCAGAGCAGACCAACATGGAGGGACAGGCCCAGCAGACCAACATGGAGGGACTAGCAGAGCAGACCAACATGGAGGGACTAGCAGAGCAGACCAACATGGAGGGACTAGCAGAGCAGACCAACATGGAGGGCCAGGCACAGCAGACCAACATGGAGGGACTAGCAGAGCAGACCAACATGGAGGGCCAGGCACAGTAGACCAACATGGAGGGACTAGCAGAGCAGACCAACATGGAGGGACTAGCAGAGCAGACCAACATGGAGGGACTAGCAGAGCAGACCAACATGGAGGGACAAGCAGAGCAGACCAACATGGAGGGCCAGGCACAGCAGACCAACATGGAGGGACTAGCAGAGCAGACCAACATGGAGGGACTAGCAGAGCAGACCAACTTGGAGGGACTAGCAGAGCAGACCAACATGGAGGGACTAGCAGAGCAGACCAACATGGAGGGACTAGCAGAGCAGACCAACATGGAGGGACTAGCAGAGCAGACCAACATGGAGGGACTAGCAGAGCAGACCAACAGGGAGGGACTAGCAGAGCAGACCAACATGGAGGGACTAGCAGAGCAGACCAACATGGAGGGACTAGCAGAGCAGACCAACATGGAGGGACTAGCAGAGCAGACCAACATGGAGGGACTAGCAGAGCAGACCAACATGGAGGGACAGGCCCAGCAGACCAACATGGAGGGACTAGCAGAGCAGACCAACATGGAGGGACTAGCAGAGCAGACCAACATGGAGGGCCAGGCACAGCAGACCAACTTGGAGGGACTAGCAGAGCAGACCAACATGGAGGGACTAGCAGAGCAGACCAACATGGAGGGAGTAGCAGAGCAGACCAACATGGAGGGCCAGGCACAGCAGACCAACATGGAGGGACTAGCAGAGCAGACCAACATGGAGGGACTAGCAGAGCAGACCAACATGGAGGGACAAGCAGAGCAGACCAACATGGAGGGACTAGCAGAGCAGACCAACATGGAGGGACTAGCAGAGCAGACCAACATGGAGGGACTAGCAGAGCAGACCAACATGGAGGGCCAGGCACAGCAGACCAACATGGAGGGACTAGCAGAGCAGACCAACATGGAGGGACTAGCAGAGCAGACCAACATGGAGGGACTAGCAGAGCAGACCAACATGGAGGGACAAGCAGAGCAGACCAACATGGAGGGCCAGGCACAGCAGACCAACATGGAGGGACTAGCAGAGCAGACCAACATGGAGGGACTAGCAGAGCAGACCAACATGGAGGGACTAGCAGAGCAGACCAACATGGAGGGACTAGCAGAGCAGACCAACATGGAGGGCCAGGCACAGCAGACCAACATGGAGGGACTAGCAGAGCAGACCAACATGGAGGGACTAGCAGAGCAGACCAACATGGAGGGAGTAGCAGAGCAGACCAACATGGAGGGCCAGGCACAGCAGACCAACATGGAGGGACTAGCAGAGCAGACCAACATGGAGGGACTAGCAGAGCAGACCAACATGGAGGGCCAGGCACAGCAGACCAACATGGAGGGACTAGCAGAGCAGACCAACATGGAGGGACTAGCACAGCAGACCAACATGGAGGGACTAGCAGAGCAGACCAACATGGAGGGACAAGCAGAGCAGACCAACATGGAGGGACAGGCCCAGCAGACCAACATGGAGGGACTAGCAGAGCAGACCAACATTGAGGGACTAGCAGAGCAGACCAACATGGAGGGACAGGCCAAGCAGACCAACATGGAGGGACAGGCCAGCAGACCAACATGGAGGGACTAGCAGAGCAGACCAACATGGAGGGACTAGCAGAGCAGACCAACATGGAGGGACTAGCAGAGCAGACCAACATGGAGGGACTAGCAGAGCAGACCAACATGGAGGGACTAGCAGAGCAGACCAACATGGAGGGCCAGGCACAGCAGACCAACATGGAGGGACTAGCAGAGCAGACCAACATGGAGGGACTAGCAGAGCAGACCAACATGGAGGGCCAGGCACAGCAGACCAACATGGAGGGACTAGCAGAGCAGACCAACATGGAGGGACTAGCACAGCAGACCAACATGGAGGGACTAGCAGAGCAGACCAACATGGAGGGACAAGCAGAGCAGACCAACATGGAGGGACAGGCCCAGCAGACCAACATGGAGGGACTAGCAGAGCAGACCAACATTGAGGGACTAGCAGAGCAGACCAACATGGAGGGACAGGCCAAGCAGACCAACATGGAGGGACAGGCCCAGCAGACCAACATGGAGGGACTAGCAGAGCAGACCAACATGGAGGGACTAGCAGAGCAGACCAACATGGAGGGACTAGCAGAGCAGACCAACATGGAGGGACTAGCAGAGCAGACCAACATGGAGGGACTAGCAGAGCAGACCAACATGGAGGGACTAGCAGAGCAGACCAACATGGAGGGCCAGGCACAGCAGACCAACATGGAGGGACTAGCAGAGCAGACCAACATGGAGGGACGAGCAGAGCAGACCAACATGGAGGGAGTAGCAGAGCAGACCAACATGGAGGGCCAGGAACAGCAGACCAACATGGAGGGACTAGCAGAGCAGACCAACATGGAGGGACTAGCAGAGCAGACCAACATGGAGGGACTAGCAGAGCAGACCAACATGGAGGGCCAGGCACAGCAGACCAACATGGAGGGACTAGCAGAGCAGACCAACATGGAGGGACTAGCAGAGCAGACCAACATGGAGGGCCAGGCACAGCAGACCAACATGGAGGGACTAGCAGAGCAGACCAACATAGAGGGACAAGCAGAGCAGACCAACATGGAGGGACAGGCCAGCAGACCAACATGGAGGGACTAGCAGAGCAGACCAACATGGAGGGACTAGCAGAGCAGACCAACATGGAGGGACTAGCAGAGCAGACCAACATGGAGGGACTAGCAGAGCAGACCAACATGGAGGGACTAGCAGAGCAGACCAACAGGGAGGGACAAGCAGAGCAGACCAACATGGAGGGACAAGCAGAGCAGACCAACATGGAGGGACAGGCCCAGCAGACCAACATGGAGGGACTAGCAGAGCAGACCAACATGGAGGGACTAGCAGAGCAGACCAACATGGAGGGACAAGCAGAGCAGACCAACATGGAGGGACTAGCAGAGCAGACCAACATGGAGGGACTAGCAGAGCAGACCAACATGGAGGGCCAGGCACAGCAGACCAACATGGAGGGACTAGCAGAGCAGACCAACATGGAGGGACTAGCAGAGCAGACCAACATGGAGGGAGCTAGCAGAGCAGACCAACATGGAGGGCCAGGCACAGCAGACCAACATGGAGGGACTAGCAGAGCAGACCAACATGGAGGGACTAGCAGAGCAGACCAACATGGAGGGACTAGCAGAGCAGACCAACATGGAGGGCCAGGCACAGCAGACCAACATGGAGGGACTAGCAGAGCAGACCAACATGGAGGGACAAGCAGAGCAGACCAACATGGAGGGACAGGCCAGCAGACCAACATGGAGGGACTAGCAGAGCAGACCAACATGGAGGGACTAGCAGAGCAGACCAACATGGAGGGACTAGCAGAGCAGACCAACATGGAGGGCCAGGCACAGCAGACCAACATGGAGGGACTAGCAGAGCAGACCAACATGGAGGGCCAGGCACAGTAGACCAACATGGAGGGACTAGCAGAGCAGACCAACATGGAGGGACAAGCAGAGCAGACCAACATGGAGGGCCAGGCACAGCAGACCAACATGGAGGGACTAGCAGAGCAGACCAACATGGAGGGACTAGCAGAGCAGACCAACATGGAGGGACTAGCAGAGCAGACCAACATGGAGGGACTAGCAGAGCAGACCAACATGGAGGGACTAGCAGAGCAGACCAACATGGAGGGACTAGCAGAGCAGACCAACATGGAGGACAAGCAGAGCAGACCAACATGGAGGGACAAGCAGAGCAGACCAACATGGAGGGACAGGCCAGCAGACCAACATGGAGGGACTAGCAGAGCAGACCAACATGGAGGGACTAGCAGAGCAGACCAACATGGAGGGACTAGCAGAGCAGACCAACATGGAGGGACTAGCAGAGCAGACCAACAGGAGGGACTAGCAGAGCAGACCAACATGGAGGGACTAGCAGAGCAGACCAACATGGAGGGACTAGCAGAGCAGACCAACATGGAGGGACTAGCAGAGCAGACCAAGATGGAGGGACTAGCAGAGCAGACCAACATGGAGGACAGGCCCAGCAGACCAACATGGAGGGACTAGCAGAGCAGACCAACATGGAGGGACTAGCAGAGCAGACCAACATGGAGGGACTAGCAGAGCAGACCAACATGGAGGGACTAGCAGAGCAGACCAACATGGAGGGACTAGCAGAGCAGACTAGCAGAGCAGACACATGGAGGGACTAGCAGAGCAGACCAACATGGAGGGACTAGCAGAGCAGACCAACATGGAGGGACTAGCAGAGCAGACCAACATGGAGGGACTAGCAGAGCAGACCAACATGGAGGGACTAGCAGAGCAGACCAACATGGAGGGACTAGCAGAGCAGACCAACATGGAGGGCCAGGCACAGCAGACCAACATGGAGGGACAAGCAGAGCAGACCAACATGGAGGGACAAGCAGAGCAGACCAACATGGAGGGACAGGCCCAGCAGACCAACATGGAGGGACTAGCAGAGCAGACCAACATGGAGGGACTAGCAGAGCAGACCAACATGGAGGGACTAGCAGAGCAGACCAACATGGAGGGACTAGCAGAGCAGACCAACAGGAGGGACTAGCAGAGCAGACCAACATGGAGGGACTAGCAGAGCAGACCAACATGGAGGGACTAGCAGAGCAGACCAACATGGAGGGACTAGCAGAGCAGACCAACATGGAGGGACTAGCAGAGCAGACCAAAATGGAGGGCCAGGCACAGCAGACCAACATGGAGGGACTAGCAGAGCAGACCAACATGGAGGGACTAGCAGAGCAGACCAACATGGAGGGCCAGGCACAGCAGACCAACATGGAGGGACTAGCAGAGCAGACCAACATGGAGGGACAAGCAGAGCAGACCAACATGGAGGGACAGGCCCAGCAGACCAACATGGAGGGACTAGCAGAGCAGACCAACATGGAGGGACTAGCAGAGCAGACCAACATGGAGGGACTAGCAGAGCAGACCAACATGGAGGGCCAGGCACAGCAGACCAACATAGAGGGACTAGCAGAGCAGACCAACATGGAGGGCCAGGCACAGTAGACCAACATGGAGGGACTAGCAGAGCAGACCAACATGGAGGGACTAGCAGAGCAGACCAACATGGAGGGACTAGCAGAGCAGACCAACATTGAGGGGACAAGCAGAGCAGACCAACATGGAGGGCCAGGCACAGCAGACCAACATGGAGGGACTAGCAGAGCAGACCAACATGGAGGGACTAGCAGAGCAGACCAACATGGAGGGACTAGCAGAGCAGACCAACATGGAGGGACTAGCAGAGCAGACCAACATGGAGGGACTAGCAGAGCAGACCAACAGGGAGGGACAAGCAGAGCAGACCAACATGGAGGGACAAGCAGAGCAGACCAACATGGAGGGACAGGCCAGCAGACCAACATGGAGGGACTAGCAGAGCAGACCAACATGGAGGGACTAGCAGAGCAGACCAACATGGAGGGACTAGCAGAGCAGACCAACATGGAGGGACTAGCAGAGCAGACCAACAGGGAGGGACTAGCAGAGCAGACCAACATGGAGGGACTAGCAGAGCAGACCAACATGGAGGGACTAGCAGAGCAGACCAACATGGAGGGACAGCCCAGCAGACCAACATGGAGGGACTAGCAGAGCAGACCAACATGGAGGGACTAGCAGAGCAGACCAACATGGAGGGACTAGCAGAGCAGACCAACATGGAGGGACTAGCAGAGCAGACTAGCAGAGCAGACCAACATGGAGGGACTAGCAGAGCAGACCAACATGGAGGGATTAGCAGAGCAGACCAACATGGAGGGACTAGCAGAGCAGACCAACATGGAGGGACTAGCAGAGCAGACCAACATGGAGGGACTAGCAGAGCAGACCAACATGGAGGGCCAGGCACAGCAGACCAACATGGAGGGACAAGCAGAGCAGACCAACATGGAGGGACTAGCAGAGCAGACCAACATGGAGGGACTAGCAGAGCAGACCAACATGGAGGGCCAGGCACAGCAGACCAACATGGAGGGACAAGCAGAGCAGACCAACATGGAGGGACTAGCAGAGCAGACCAACATGGAGGGACTAGCAGAGCAGACCAACATGGAGGGACTAGCAGAGCAGACCAACAGGGAGGGACTAGCAGAGCAGACCAACATGGAGGACTAGCAGAGCAGACCAACATGGAGGGACTAGCAGAGCAGACCAACATGGAGGGACTAGCAGAGCAGACCAAAATGGAGGGCCAGGCACAGCAGACCAACATGGAGGGACTAGCAGAGCAGACCAACATGGAGGGACTAGCAGAGCAGACCAACATGGAGGGCCAGGCACAGCAGACCAACATGGAGGGACTAGCAGAGCAGACCAACATGGAGGGACTAGCAGAGCAGACCAACATGGAGGGCCAGGCACAGCAGACCAACATGGAGGGACTAGCAGAGCAGACCAACATGGAGGGACAAGCAGAGCAGACCAACATGGAGGGACAGGCCCAGCAGACCAACATGGAGGGACTAGCAGAGCAGACCAACATGGAGGGACTAGCAGAGCAGACCAACATGGAGGGACTAGCAGAGCAGACCAACATGGAGGGCCAGGCACAGCAGACCAACATAGAGGGACTAGCAGAGCAGACCAACATGGAGGGCCAGGCACAGTAGACCAACATGGAGGGACTAGCAGAGCAGACCAACATGGAGGGACTAGCAGAGCAGACCAACATGGAGGGACTAGCAGATCAGACCAACATTGAGGGACAAGCAGAGCAGACCAACATGGAGGGCCAGGCACAGCAGACCAACATGGAGGGACTAGCAGAGCAGACCAACATGGAGGGACTAGCAGAGCAGACCAACATGGAGGGACTAGCAGAGCAGACCAACATGGAGGGACTAGCAGAGCAGACCAACATGGAGGGACTAGCAGAGCAGACCAACATGGAGGGACAGGCCCAGCAGACCAACATGGAGGGACTAGCAGAGCAGACCAACATTGAGGGACTAGCAGAGCAGACCAACATGGAGGGACAGCAAGCAGACCAACATGGAGGGACAGGCCCAGCAGACCAACATGGAGGGACTAGCAGAGCAGACCAACATGGAGGGACTAGCAGAGCAGACCAACATGGAGGGACTAGCAGAGCAGACCAACATGGAGGGACTAGCAGAGCAGACCAACATGGAGGGACTAGCAGAGCAGACCAACATGGAGGGACTAGCAGAGCAGACCAACATGGAGGGCCAGGCACAGCAGACCAACATGGAGGGACTAGCAGAGCAGACCAACATGAGGGACGAGCAGAGCAGACCAACATGGAGGGAGTAGCAGAGCAGACCAACATGGAGGGCCAGGAACAGCAGACCAACATGGAGGGACTAGCAGAGCAGACCAACATGGAGGGACTAGCAGAGCAGACCAACATGGAGGGACTAGCAGAGCAGACCAACATGGAGGGCCAGGCACAGCAGACCAACATGGAGGGACTAGCAGAGCAGACCAACATGGAGGGACTAGCAGAGCAGACCAACATGGAGGGCCAGGCACAGCAGACCAACATGGAGGGACTAGCAGAGCAGACCAACATGGAGGGACTAGCAGAGCAGACCAACATGGAGGGACTAGCAGAGCAGACCAACATGGAGGGACTAGCAGAGCAGACCAACATGGAGGGACTAGCAGAGCAGACTAGCAGAGCAGACCAACATGGAGGGACTAGCAGAGCAGACCAACATGGAGGGACTAGCAGAGCAGACCAACATGGAGGGACTAGCAGAGCAGACCAACATGGAGGGACTAGCAGAGCAGACCAACATGGAGGGACTAGCAGAGCAGACCAACATGGAGGGCCAGGCACAGCAGACCAACATGGAGGGACAAGCAGAGCAGACCAACATGGAGGGACTAGCAGAGCAGACCAACATGGAGGGCCAGGCACAGCAGACCAACATGGAGGGACTAGCAGAGCAGACCAACATGGAGGGACTAGCAGAGCAGACCAACATGGAGGGCCAGGCACAGCAGACCAACATGGAGGGACTAGCAGAGCAGACCAACATGGAGGGACTAGCAGAGCAGACCAACATGGAGGGACTAGCAGAGCAGACCAACATGGAGGACTAGCAGAGCAGACTAGCAGAGCAGACCAACATGGAGGGACTAGCAGAGCAGACCAACATGGAGGGACTAGCAGAGCAGACCAACATGAGGGACTAGCAGAGCAGACCAACATGGAGGGACTAGCAGAGCAGACCAACATGGAGGGACTAGCAGAGCAGACCAACATGGAGGGACTAGCAGAGCAGACCAACATGGAGGGACTAGCAGAGCAGACCAACATGGAGGGACTAGCAGAGCAGACCAACATGGAGGGACTAGCAGAGCAGACCAACATGGAGGGACTAGCAGAGCAGACCAACATGGAGGACTAGCAGAGCAGACCAACATGGAGGGACTAGCAGAGCAGACCAACATGGAGGGACTAGCAGAGCAGACCAACATGGAGGGACTAGCAGAGCAGACCAACATGGAGGGACTAGCAGAGCAGACCAACATGGAGGGACTAGCAGAGCAGACCAACATGGAGGGCAGGCACAGCAGACCAACATGGAGGGACTAGCAGAGCAGACCAACATGGAGGGACTAGCAGAGCAGACCAACATGGAGGGACTAGCAGAGCAGACCAACATGGAGGGACTAGCAGAGCAGACCAACATGGAGGGACTAGCAGAGCAGACCAACATGGAGGGACTAGCAGAGCAGACCAACATGGAGGGCCAGGCACAGCAGACCAACATGGAGGGACAAGCAGAGCAGACCAACATGGAGGGACAAGCAGAGCAGACCAACATGGAGGGACAGCCCAGCAGACCAACATGGAGGGACTAGCAGAGCAGACCAACATGGAGGGACTAGCAGAGCAGACCAACATGGAGGGACTAGCAGAGCAGACCAACATGGAGGGACTAGCAGAGCAGACCAACAGGGAGGGACTAGCAGAGCAGACCAACATGGAGGGACTAGCAGAGCAGACCAACATGGAGGGACTAGCAGAGCAGACCAACATGGAGGGACTAGCAGAGCAGACCAACATGGAGGGACTAGCAGAGCAGACCAACATGGAGGGCCAGGCACAGCAGACCAACATGGAGGGACTAGCAGAGCAGACCAACATGGAGGGACTAGCAGAGCAGACCAACATGGAGGGCCAGGCACAGCAGACCAACATGGAGGGACTAGCAGAGCAGACCAACATGGAGGGACAAGCAGAGCAGACCAACATGGAGGGACAGGCCCAGCAGACCAACATGGAGGGACTAGCAGAGCAGACCAACATGGAGGGACTAGCAGAGCAGACCAACATGGAGGGACTAGCAGAGCAGACCAACATGGAGGGCCAGGCACAGCAGACCAACATAGAGGGACTAGCAGAGCAGACCAACATGGAGGGCCAGGCACAGCAGACCAACATGGAGGGACTAGCAGAGCAGACCAACATGGAGGGACTAGCAGAGCAGACCAACATGGAGGGACTAGCAGAGCAGACCAACATTGAGGGACAAGCAGAGCAGACCAACATGGAGGGCCAGGCACAGCAGACCAACATGGAGGGACTAGCAGAGCAGACCAACATGGAGGGACTAGCAGAGCAGACCAACATGGAGGGACTAGCAGAGCAGACCAACATGGAGGGACTAGCAGAGCAGACCAACATGGAGGGACTAGCAGAGCAGACCAACAGGGAGGGACAAGCAGAGCAGACCAACATGGAGGGACAAGCAGAGCAGACCAACATGGAGGGACAGGCCAGCAGACCAACATGGAGGGACTAGCAGAGCAGACCAACATGGAGGGACGTAGCAGAGCAGACCAACATGGAGGGCCAGGCACAGCAGACCAACATGGAGGGACTAGCAGAGCAGACCAACATGGAGGGACTAGCAGAGCAGACCAACATGGAGGGACTAGCAGAGCAGACCAACATGGAGGGCCAGGCACAGCAGACCAACATGGAGGGACTAGCAGAGCAGACCAACATGGAGGGACTAGCAGAGCAGACCAACATGGAGGGCCAGGCACAGCAGACCAACATGGAGGGACTAGCAGAGCAGACCAACATGAGGGACAAGCAGAGCAGACCAACATGGAGGGACAGGCCCAGCAGACCAACATGGAGGGACTAGCAGAGCAGACCAACATGGAGGGACTAGCAGAGCAGACCAACATGGAGGGACTAGCAGAGCAGACCAACATGGAGGGACTAGCAGAGCAGACCAACATGGAGGGACTAGCAGAGCAGACCAACAGGAGGGACAAGCAGAGCAGACCAACATGGAGGGACAGGCAGAGCAGACCAACATGGAGGGACTAGGCAGAGCAGACCAACATGGAGGGACTAGCAGAGCAGACCAACATGGAGGGACTAGCAGAGCAGACCAACATGGAGGGACAAGCAGAGCAGACCAACATGGAGGGACTAGCAGAGCAGACCAACATGGAGGGACTAGCAGAGCAGACCAACATGGAGGGACAGGCACAGCAGACCAACATGGAGGGACTAGCAGAGCAGACCAACATGGAGGGACTAGCAGAGCAGACCAACATGGAGGGACGTAGCAGAGCAGACCAACATGGAGGGCCAGGCACAGCAGACCAACATGGAGGGACTAGCAGAGCAGACCAACATGGAGGGACTAGCAGAGCAGACCAACATGGAGGGACTAGCAGAGCAGACCAACATGGAGGGCCAGGCACAGCAGACCAACATGGAGGGACTAGCAGAGCAGACCAACATGGAGGGACAAGCAGAGCAGACCAACATGGAGGACAGGCCCAGCAGACCAACATGGAGGGACTAGCAGAGCAGACCAACATGGAGGGACTAGCAGAGCAGACCAACATGGAGGGACTAGCAGAGCAGACCAACATGGAGGGCCAGGCAGAGCAGACCAACATGGAGGGACTAGCAGAGCAGACCAACATGGAGGGACAAGCAGAGCAGACCAACATGGAGGGACTAGCAGAGCAGACCAACATGAGGGACAAGCAGAGCAGACCAACATGGAGGGCCAGGCACAGCAGACAACATGGAGGGACTAGCAGAGCAGACCAACATGGAGGGACAGCAGACCAACATGGAGGGACTAGCAGAGCAGACCAACATGGAGGGACTAGCAGAGCAGACCAACATGGAGGGACTAGCAGAGCAGACCAACATGGAGGGACTAGCAGAGCAGACCAACATGGAGGGACTAGCAGAGCAGACCAACAGGGAGGGACAAGCAGAGCAGACCAACATGGAGGGACAAGCAGAGCAGACCAACATGGAGGGACAGGCCCAGCAGACCAACATGGAGGGACTAGCAGAGCAGACCAACATGGAGGGACTAGCAGAGCAGACCAACATGGAGGGACTAGCAGAGCAGACCAACATGGAGGGACTAGCAGAGCAGACCAACAGGGAGGGACTAGCAGAGCAGACCAACATGGAGGGACTAGCAGAGCAGACCAACATGGAGGGACTAGCAGAGCAGACCAACATGGAGGGACTAGCAGAGCAGACCAAGATGGAGGGACTAGCAGAGCAGACCAACATGGAGGGACAGGCCCAGCAGACCAACATGGAGGGACTAGCAGAGCAGACCAACATGGAGGGACTAGCAGAGCAGACCAACATGGAGGGACTAGCAGAGCAGACCAACATGGAGGGACTAGCAGAGCAGACCAACATGGAGGGACTAGCAGAGCAGACTAGCAGAGCAGACCAACATGGAGGGACTAGCAGAGCAGACCAACATGGAGGGACTAGCAGAGCAGACCAACATGGAGGGACTAGCAGAGCAGACCAACATGGAGGGACTAGCAGAGCAGACCAACATGGAGGGACTAGCAGAGCAGACCAACATGGAGGGCCAGGCACAGCAGACCAACATGGAGGGACAAGCAGAGCAGACCAACATGGAGGGACAAGCAGAGCAGACCAACATGGAGGGACAGGCCCAGCAGACCAACATGGAGGGACTAGCAGAGCAGACCAACATGGAGGGACTAGCAGAGCAGACCAACATGGAGGGACTAGCAGAGCAGACCAACATGGAGGGACTAGCAGAGCAGACCAACAGGGAGGGACTAGCAGAGCAGACCAACATGGAGGGACTAGCAGAGCAGACCAACATGGAGGGACTAGCAGAGCAGACCAACATGGAGGGACTAGCAGAGCAGACCAACATGGAGGGACTAGCAGAGCAGACCAAAATGGAGGGCCAGGCACAGCAGACCAACATGGAGGGACTAGCAGAGCAGACCAACATGGAGGGACTAGCAGAGCAGACCAACATGGAGGGCCAGGCACAGCAGACCAACATGGAGGGACTAGCAGAGCAGACCAACATGGAGGGACAAGCAGAGCAGACCAACATGGAGGGACTAGCAGAGCAGACCAACATGGAGGGACTAGCAGAGCAGACCAACATGGAGGGCCAGGCACAGCAGACCAACATGGAGGGACTAGCAGAGCAGACCAACATGGAGGGACTAGCAGAGCAGACCAACATGGAGGGAGTAGCAGAGCAGACCAACATGGAGGGCCAGGCACAGCAGACCAACATGGAGGGACTAGCAGAGCAGACCAACATGGAGGGACTAGCAGAGCAGACCAACATGGAGGGACTAGCAGAGCAGACCAACATGGAGGGCCAGGCACAGCAGACCAACATGGAGGGACTAGCAGAGCAGACCAACATGGAGGGACAAGCAGAGCAGACCAACATGGAGGGACAGGCCCAGCAGACCAACATGGAGGGACTAGCAGAGCAGACCAACATGGAGGGACTAGCAGAGCAGACCAACATGGAGGGACTAGCAGAGCAGACCAACATGGAGGGCCAGGCACAGCAGACCAACATGGAGGGACTAGCAGAGCAGACCAACATGGAGGGCCAGGCACAGTAGACCAACATGGAGGGACTAGCAGAGCAGACCAACATGGAGGGACAAGCAGAGCAGACCAACATGGAGGGCCAGGCACAGCAGACCAACATGGAGGGACTAGCAGAGCAGACCAACATGGAGGGACTAGCAGAGCAGACCAACATGGAGGGACTAGCAGAGCAGACCAACATGGAGGGACTAGCAGAGCAGACCAACATGGAGGGACTAGCAGAGCAGACCAACATGGAGGGACTAGCAGAGCAGACCAACAGGGAGGGACAAGCAGAGCAGACCAACATGGAGGGACAAGCAGAGCAGACCAACATGGAGGGACAGGCCCAGCAGACCAACATGGAGGGACTAGCAGAGCAGACCAACATGGAGGGACTAGCAGAGCAGACCAACATGGAGGGACTAGCAGAGCAGACCAACATGGAGGGACTAGCAGAGCAGACCAACAGGGAGGGACTAGCAGAGCAGACCAACATGGAGGGACTAGCAGAGCAGACCAACATGGAGGGACTAGCAGAGCAGACCAACATGGAGGGACTAGCAGAGCAGACCAAGATGGAGGGACTAGCAGAGCAGACCAACATGGAGGGACAGGCCCAGCAGACCAACATGGAGGGACTAGCAGAGCAGACCAACATGGAGGGACTAGCAGAGCAGACCAACATGGAGGGACTAGCAGAGCAGACCAACATGGAGGGACTAGCAGAGCAGACCAACATGGAGGGACTAGCAGAGCAGACTAGCAGAGCAGACCAACATGGAGGGACTAGCAGAGCAGACCAACATGGAGGGACTAGCAGAGCAGACCAACATGGAGGGACTAGCAGAGCAGACCAACATGGAGGGACTAGCAGAGCAGACCAACATGGAGGGACTAGCAGAGCAGACCAACATGGAGGGCCAGGCACAGCAGACCAACATGGAGGGACAAGCAGAGCAGACCAACATGGAGGGACAAGCAGAGCAGACCAACATGGAGGGACAGGCCCAGCAGACCAACATGGAGGGACTAGCAGAGCAGACCAACATGGAGGGACTAGCAGAGCAGACCAACATGGAGGGACTAGCAGAGCAGACCAACATGGAGGGACTAGCAGAGCAGACCAACAGGGAGGGACTAGCAGAGCAGACCAACATGGAGGGACTAGCAGAGCAGACCAACATGGAGGGACTAGCAGAGCAGACCAACATGGAGGGACTAGCAGAGCAGACCAACATGGAGGGACTAGCAGAGCAGACCAAAATGGAGGGCCAGGCACAGCAGACCAACATGGAGGGACTAGCAGAGCAGACCAACATGGAGGGACTAGCAGAGCAGACCAACATGGAGGGCCAGGCACAGCAGACCAACATGGAGGGACTAGCAGAGCAGACCAACATGGAGGGACAAGCAGAGCAGACCAACATGGAGGGACAGGCCCAGCAGACCAACATGGAGGGACTAGCAGAGCAGACCAACATGGAGGGACTAGCAGAGCAGACCAACATGGAGGGACTAGCAGAGCAGACCAACATGGAGGGCCAGGCACAGCAGACCAACATAGAGGGACTAGCAGAGCAGACCAACATGGAGGGCCAGGCACAGTAGACCAACATGGAGGGACTAGCAGAGCAGACCAACATGGAGGGACTAGCAGAGCAGACCAACATGGAGGGACTAGCAGAGCAGACCAACATTGAGGGACAAGCAGAGCAGACCAACATGGAGGGCCAGGCACAGCAGACCAACATGGAGGGACTAGCAGAGCAGACCAACATGGAGGGACTAGCAGAGCAGACCAACATGGAGGGACTAGCAGAGCAGACCAACATGGAGGGACTAGCAGAGCAGACCAACATGGAGGGACTAGCAGAGCAGACCAACAGGGAGGGACAAGCAGAGCAGACCAACATGGAGGGACAAGCAGAGCAGACCAACATGGAGGGACAGGCCCAGCAGACCAACATGGAGGGACTAGCAGAGCAGACCAACATGGAGGGACTAGCAGAGCAGACCAACATGGAGGGACTAGCAGAGCAGACCAACATGGAGGGACTAGCAGAGCAGACCAACAGGGAGGGACTAGCAGAGCAGACCAACATGGAGGGACTAGCAGAGCAGACCAACATGGAGGGACTAGCAGAGCAGACCAACATGGAGGGACAGGCCCAGCAGACCAACATGGAGGGACTAGCAGAGCAGACCAACATGGAGGGACTAGCAGAGCAGACCAACATGGAGGGACTAGCAGAGCAGACCAACATGGAGGGACTAGCAGAGCAGACTAGCAGAGCAGACCAACATGGAGGGACTAGCAGAGCAGACCAACATGGAGGGATTAGCAGAGCAGACCAACATGGAGGGACTAGCAGAGCAGACCAACATGGAGGGACTAGCAGAGCAGACCAACATGGAGGGACTAGCAGAGCAGACCAACATGGAGGGCCAGGCACAGCAGACCAACATGGAGGGACAAGCAGAGCAGACCAACATGGAGGGACTAGCAGAGCAGACCAACATGGAGGGACTAGCAGAGCAGACCAACATGGAGGGCCAGGCACAGCAGACCAACATGGAGGGACAAGCAGAGCAGACCAACATGGAGGGACTAGCAGAGCAGACCAACATGGAGGGACTAGCAGAGCAGACCAACATGGAGGGACTAGCAGAGCAGACCAACAGGGAGGGACTAGCAGAGCAGACCAACATGGAGGGACTAGCAGAGCAGACCAACATGGAGGGACTAGCAGAGCAGACCAACATGGAGGGACTAGCAGAGCAGACCAAAATGGAGGGCCAGGCACAGCAGACCAACATGGAGGGACTAGCAGAGCAGACCAACATGGAGGGACTAGCAGAGCAGACCAACATGGAGGGCCAGGCACAGCAGACCAACATGGAGGGACTAGCAGAGCAGACCAACATGGAGGGACAAGCAGAGCAGACCAACATGGAGGGACAGGCCCAGCAGACCAACATGGAGGGACTAGCAGAGCAGACCAACATGGAGGGACTAGCAGAGCAGACCAACATGGAGGGACTAGCAGAGCAGACCAACATGGAGGGCCAGGCACAGCAGACCAACATAGAGGGACTAGCAGAGCAGACCAACATGGAGGGCCAGGCACAGTAGACCAACATGGAGGGACTAGCAGAGCAGACCAACATGGAGGGACTAGCAGAGCAGACCAACATGGAGGGACTAGCAGAGCAGACCAACATTGAGGGACAAGCAGAGCAGACCAACATGGAGGGCCAGGCACAGCAGACCAACATGGAGGGACTAGCAGAGCAGACCAACATGGAGGGACTAGCAGAGCAGACCAACATGGAGGGACTAGCAGAGCAGACCAACATGGAGGGACTAGCAGAGCAGACCAACATGGAGGGACTAGCAGAGCAGACCAACAGGGAGGGACAAGCAGAGCAGACCAACATGGAGGGACAAGCAGAGCAGACCAACATGGAGGGACAGGCCCAGCAGACCAACATGGAGGGACTAGCAGAGCAGACCAACATGGAGGGACTAGCAGAGCAGACCAACATGGAGGGACTAGCAGAGCAGACCAACATGGAGGGACTAGCAGAGCAGACCAACAGGGAGGGACTAGCAGAGCAGACCAACATGGAGGGACTAGCAGAGCAGACCAACATGGAGGGACTAGCAGAGCAGACCAACATGGAGGGACAGGCCCAGCAGACCAACATGGAGGGACTAGCAGAGCAGACCAACATGGAGGGACTAGCAGAGCAGACCAACATGGAGGGACTAGCAGAGCAGACCAACATGGAGGGACTAGCAGAGCAGACTAGCAGAGCAGACCAACATGGAGGGACTAGCAGAGCAGACCAACATGGAGGGATTAGCAGAGCAGACCAACATGGAGGGACTAGCAGAGCAGACCAACATGGAGGGACTAGCAGAGCAGACCAACATGGAGGGACTAGCAGAGCAGACCAACATGGAGGGCCAGGCACAGCAGACCAACATGGAGGGACAAGCAGAGCAGACCAACATGGAGGGACTAGCAGAGCAGACCAACATGGAGGGACTAGCAGAGCAGACCAACATGGAGGGCCAGGCACAGCAGACCAACATGGAGGGACAAGCAGAGCAGACCAACATGGAGGGACTAGCAGAGCAGACCAACATGGAGGGACTAGCAGAGCAGACCAACATGGAGGGACTAGCAGAGCAGACCAACAGGGAGGGACTAGCAGAGCAGACCAACATGGAGGGACTAGCAGAGCAGACCAACATGGAGGGACTAGCAGAGCAGACCAACATGGAGGGACTAGCAGAGCAGACCAAAATGGAGGGCCAGGCACAGCAGACCAACATGGAGGGACTAGCAGAGCAGACCAACATGGAGGGACTAGCAGAGCAGACCAACATGGAGGGCCAGGCACAGCAGACCAACATGGAGGGACTAGCAGAGCAGACCAACATGGAGGGACTAGCAGAGCAGACCAACATGGAGGGCCAGGCACAGCAGACCAACATGGAGGGACTAGCAGAGCAGACCAACATGGAGGGACAAGCAGAGCAGACCAACATGGAGGGACAGGCCCAGCAGACCAACATGGAGGGACTAGCAGAGCAGACCAACATGGAGGGACTAGCAGAGCAGACCAACATGGAGGGACTAGCAGAGCAGACCAACATGGAGGGCCAGGCACAGCAGACCAACATAGAGGGACTAGCAGAGCAGACCAACATGGAGGGCCAGGCACAGTAGACCAACATGGAGGGACTAGCAGAGCAGACCAACATGGAGGGACTAGCAGAGCAGACCAACATGGAGGGACTAGCAGATCAGACCAACATTGAGGGACAAGCAGAGCAGACCAACATGGAGGGCCAGGCACAGCAGACCAACATGGAGGGACTAGCAGAGCAGACCAACATGGAGGGACTAGCAGAGCAGACCAACATGGAGGGACTAGCAGAGCAGACCAACATGGAGGGACTAGCAGAGCAGACCAACATGGAGGGACTAGCAGAGCAGACCAACATGGAGGGACAGGCCCAGCAGACCAACATGGAGGGACTAGCAGAGCAGACCAACATTGAGGGACTAGCAGAGCAGACCAACATGGAGGGACAGGCCAAGCAGACCAACATGGAGGGACAGGCCCAGCAGACCAACATGGAGGGACTAGCAGAGCAGACCAACATGGAGGGACTAGCAGAGCAGACCAACATGGAGGGACTAGCAGAGCAGACCAACATGGAGGGACTAGCAGAGCAGACCAACATGGAGGGACTAGCAGAGCAGACCAACATGGAGGGACTAGCAGAGCAGACCAACATGGAGGGCCAGGCACAGCAGACCAACATGGAGGGACTAGCAGAGCAGACCAACATGGAGGGACGAGCAGAGCAGACCAACATGGAGGGAGTAGCAGAGCAGACCAACATGGAGGGCCAGGAACAGCAGACCAACATGGAGGGACTAGCAGAGCAGACCAACATGGAGGGACTAGCAGAGCAGACCAACATGGAGGGACTAGCAGAGCAGACCAACATGGAGGGCCAGGCACAGCAGACCAACATGGAGGGACTAGCAGAGCAGACCAACATGGAGGGACTAGCAGAGCAGACCAACATGGAGGGCCAGGCACAGCAGACCAACATGGAGGGACTAGCAGAGCAGACCAACATGGAGGGACTAGCAGAGCAGACCAACATGGAGGGACTAGCAGAGCAGACCAACATGGAGGGACTAGCAGAGCAGACCAACATGGAGGGACTAGCAGAGCAGACTAGCAGAGCAGACCAACATGGAGGGACTAGCAGAGCAGACCAACATGGAGGGACTAGCAGAGCAGACCAACATGGAGGGACTAGCAGAGCAGACCAACATGGAGGGACTAGCAGAGCAGACCAACATGGAGGGACTAGCAGAGCAGACCAACATGGAGGGACTAGCAGAGCAGACCAACATGGAGGGCCAGGCACAGCAGACCAACATGGAGGGACAAGCAGAGCAGACCAACATGGAGGGACAAGCAGAGCAGACCAACATGGAGGGACAGGCCCAGCAGACCAACATGGAGGGACTAGCAGAGCAGACCAACATGGAGGGACTAGCAGAGCAGACCAACATGGAGGGACTAGCAGAGCAGACCAACATGGAGGGACTAGCAGAGCAGACCAACAGGGAGGGACTAGCAGAGCAGACCAACATGGAGGGACTAGCAGAGCAGACCAACATGGAGGGACTAGCAGAGCAGACCAACATGGAGGGACTAGCAGAGCAGACCAACATGGAGGGACTAGCAGAGCAGACCAAAATGGAGGGCCAGGCACAGCAGACCAACATGGAGGGACTAGCAGAGCAGACCAACATGGAGGGACTAGCAGAGCAGACCAACATGGAGGGCCAGGCACAGCAGACCAACATGGAGGGACTAGCAGAGCAGACCAACATGGAGGGACAAGCAGAGCAGACCAACATGGAGGGACAGGCCCAGCAGACCAACATGGAGGGACTAGCAGAGCAGACCAACATGGAGGGACTAGCAGAGCAGACCAACATGGAGGGACTAGCAGAGCAGACCAACATGGAGGGCCAGGCACAGCAGACCAACATAGAGGGACTAGCAGAGCAGACCAACATGGAGGGCCAGGCACAGTAGACCAACATGGAGGGACTAGCAGAGCAGACCAACATGGAGGGACTAGCAGAGCAGACCAACATGGAGGGACTAGCAGAGCAGACCAACATTGAGGGACAAGCAGAGCAGACCAACATGGAGGGCCAGGCACAGCAGACCAACATGGAGGGACTAGCAGAGCAGACCAACATGGAGGGACTAGCAGAGCAGACCAACATGGAGGGACTAGCAGAGCAGACCAACATGGAGGGACTAGCAGAGCAGACCAACATGGAGGGACTAGCAGAGCAGACCAACAGGGAGGGACAAGCAGAGCAGACCAACATGGAGGGACAAGCAGAGCAGACCAACATGGAGGGACAGGCCCAGCAGACCAACATGGAGGGACTAGCAGAGCAGACCAACATGGAGGGACTAGCAGAGCAGACCAACATGGAGGGACTAGCAGAGCAGACCAACATGGAGGGACTAGCAGAGCAGACCAACAGGGAGGGACTAGCAGAGCAGACCAACATGGAGGGACTAGCAGAGCAGACCAACATGGAGGGACTAGCAGAGCAGACCAACATGGAGGGACAGGCCCAGCAGACCAACATGGAGGGACTAGCAGAGCAGACCAACATGGAGGGACTAGCAGAGCAGACCAACATGGAGGGACTAGCAGAGCAGACCAACATGGAGGGACTAGCAGAGCAGACTAGCAGAGCAGACCAACATGGAGGGACTAGCAGAGCAGACCAACATGGAGGGACTAGCAGAGCAGACCAACATGGAGGGACTAGCAGAGCAGACCAACATGGAGGGACTAGCAGAGCAGACCAACATGGAGGGCCAGGCACAGCAGACCAACATGGAGGGACAAGCAGAGCAGACCAACATGGAGGGACTAGCAGAGCAGACCAACATGGAGGGACTAGCAGAGCAGACCAACATGGAGGGCCAGGCACAGCAGACCAACATGGAGGGACAAGCAGAGCAGACCAACATGGAGGGACTAGCAGAGCAGACCAACATGGAGGGACTAGCAGAGCAGACCAACATGGAGGGACTAGCAGAGCAGACCAACAGGGAGGGACTAGCAGAGCAGACCAACATGGAGGGACTAGCAGAGCAGACCAACATGGAGGGACTAGCAGAGCAGACCAACATGGAGGGACTAGCAGAGCAGACCAAAATGGAGGGCCAGGCACAGCAGACCAACATGGAGGGACTAGCAGAGCAGACCAACATGGAGGGACTAGCAGAGCAGACCAACATGGAGGGCCAGGCACAGCAGACCAACATGGAGGGACTAGCAGAGCAGACCAACATGGAGGGACTAGCAGAGCAGACCAACATGGAGGGCCAGGCACAGCAGACCAACATGGAGGGACTAGCAGAGCAGACCAACATGGAGGGACAAGCAGAGCAGACCAACATGGAGGGACAGGCCCAGCAGACCAACATGGAGGGACTAGCAGAGCAGACCAACATGGAGGGACTAGCAGAGCAGACCAACATGGAGGGACTAGCAGAGCAGACCAACATGGAGGGCCAGGCACAGCAGACCAACATAGAGGGACTAGCAGAGCAGACCAACATGGAGGGCCAGGCACAGTAGACCAACATGGAGGGACTAGCAGAGCAGACCAACATGGAGGGACTAGCAGAGCAGACCAACATGGAGGGACTAGCAGATCAGACCAACATTGAGGGACAAGCAGAGCAGACCAACATGGAGGGCCAGGCACAGCAGACCAACATGGAGGGACTAGCAGAGCAGACCAACATGGAGGGACTAGCAGAGCAGACCAACATGGAGGGACTAGCAGAGCAGACCAACATGGAGGGACTAGCAGAGCAGACCAACATGGAGGGACTAGCAGAGCAGACCAACATGGAGGGACAGGCCCAGCAGACCAACATGGAGGGACTAGCAGAGCAGACCAACATTGAGGGACTAGCAGAGCAGACCAACATGGAGGGACAGGCCAAGCAGACCAACATGGAGGGACAGGCCCAGCAGACCAACATGGAGGGACTAGCAGAGCAGACCAACATGGAGGGACTAGCAGAGCAGACCAACATGGAGGGACTAGCAGAGCAGACCAACATGGAGGGACTAGCAGAGCAGACCAACATGGAGGGACTAGCAGAGCAGACCAACATGGAGGGACTAGCAGAGCAGACCAACATGGAGGGCCAGGCACAGCAGACCAACATGGAGGGACTAGCAGAGCAGACCAACATGGAGGGACGAGCAGAGCAGACCAACATGGAGGGAGTAGCAGAGCAGACCAACATGGAGGGCCAGGAACAGCAGACCAACATGGAGGGACTAGCAGAGCAGACCAACATGGAGGGACTAGCAGAGCAGACCAACATGGAGGGACTAGCAGAGCAGACCAACATGGAGGGCCAGGCACAGCAGACCAACATGGAGGGACTAGCAGAGCAGACCAACATGGAGGGACTAGCAGAGCAGACCAACATGGAGGGCCAGGCACAGCAGACCAACATGGAGGGACTAGCAGAGCAGACCAACATAGAGGGACAAGCAGAGCAGACCAACATGGAGGGACAGGCCCAGCAGACCAACATGGAGGGACTAGCAGAGCAGACCAACATGGAGGGACTAGCAGAGCAGACCAACATTGAGGGACTAGCAGAGCAGACCAACATGGAGGGACAGGCCCAGCAGACCAACATGGAGGGACTAGCAGAGCAGACCAACATGGAGGGACTAGCAGAGCAGACCAACATGGAGGGACTAGCAGAGCAGACCAACATGGAGGGACTAGCAGAGCAGACCAACATGGAGGGCCAGGCACATCAGACCAACATGGAGGGACTAGCAGAGCAGACCAACATGGAGGGACAAGCAGAGCAGACCAACATGGAGGGACTAGCAGAGCAGACCAACATGGAGGGACTAGCAGAGCAGACCAACATGGAGGGCCAGGCACAGCAGACCAACATGGAGGGACTAGCAGAGCAGACCAACATGGAGGGACTAGCAGAGCAGACCAACATGGAGGGAGTAGCAGAGCAGACCAACATGGAGGGCCAGGCACAGCAGACCAACATGGAGGGACTAGCAGAGCAGACCAACATGGAGGGACTAGCAGAGCAGACCAACATGGAGGGACTAGCAGAGCAGACCAACATGGAGGGCCAGGCACAGCAGACCAACATGGAGGGACTAGCAGAGCAGACCAACATGGAGGGACAAGCAGAGCAGACCAACATGGAGGGACAGGCCCAGCAGACCAACATGGAGGGACTAGCAGAGCAGACCAACATGGAGGGACTAGCAGAGCAGACCAACATGGAGGGACTAGCAGAGCAGACCAACATGGAGGGCCAGGCACAGCAGACCAACATGGAGGGACTAGCAGAGCAGACCAACATGGAGGGCCAGGCACAGTAGACCAACATGGAGGGACTAGCAGAGCAGACCAACATGGAGGGACAAGCAGAGCAGACCAACATGGAGGGCCAGGCACAGCAGACCAACATGGAGGGACTAGCAGAGCAGACCAACATGGAGGGACTAGCAGAGCAGACCAACATGGAGGGACTAGCAGAGCAGACCAACATGGAGGGACTAGCAGAGCAGACCAACATGGAGGGACTAGCAGAGCAGACCAACATGGAGGGACTAGCAGAGCAGACCAACAGGGAGGGACAAGCAGAGCAGACCAACATGGAGGGACAAGCAGAGCAGACCAACATGGAGGGACAGGCCCAGCAGACCAACATGGAGGGACTAGCAGAGCAGACCAACATGGAGGGACTAGCAGAGCAGACCAACATGGAGGGACTAGCAGAGCAGACCAACATGGAGGGACTAGCAGAGCAGACCAACAGGGAGGGACTAGCAGAGCAGACCAACATGGAGGGACTAGCAGAGCAGACCAACATGGAGGGACTAGCAGAGCAGACCAACATGGAGGGACTAGCAGAGCAGACCAACATGGAGGGACAGGCCCAGCAGACCAACATGGAGGGACTAGCAGAGCAGACCAACATGGAGGGACTAGCAGAGCAGACCAACATGGAGGGACTAGCAGAGCAGACCAACATGGAGGGACTAGCAGAGCAGACCAACATGGAGGGACTAGCAGAGCAGACTAGCAGAGCAGACCAACATGGAGGGACTAGCAGAGCAGACCAACATGGAGGGACTAGCAGAGCAGACCAACATGGAGGGACTAGCAGAGCAGACCAACATGGAGGGACTAGCAGAGCAGACCAACATGGAGGGACTAGCAGAGCAGACCAACATGGAGGGACTAGCAGAGCAGACCAACATGGAGGGCCAGGCACAGCAGACCAACATGGAGGGACAAGCAGAGCAGACCAACATGGAGGGACAAGCAGAGCAGACCAACATGGAGGGACAGGCCCAGCAGACCAACATGGAGGGACTAGCAGAGCAGACCAACATGGAGGGACTAGCAGAGCAGACCAACATGGAGGGACTAGCAGAGCAGACCAACAGGGAGGGACTAGCAGAGCAGACCAACATGGAGGGACTAGCAGAGCAGACCAACATGGAGGGACTAGCAGAGCAGACCAACATGGAGGGACTAGCAGAGCAGACCAACATGGAGGGACTAGCAGAGCAGACCAAAATGGAGGGCCAGGCACAGCAGACCAACATGGAGGGACTAGCAGAGCAGACCAACATGGAGGGACTAGCAGAGCAGACCAACATGGAGGGCCAGGCACAGCAGACCAACATGGAGGGACTAGCAGAGCAGACCAACATGGAGGGACAAGCAGAGCAGACCAACATGGAGGGACAGGCCCAGCAGACCAACATGGAGGGACTAGCAGAGCAGACCAACATGGAGGGACTAGCAGAGCAGACCAACATGGAGGGACTAGCAGAGCAGACCAACATGGAGGGACTAGCAGAGCAGACCAAAATGGAGGGACTAGCAGAGCAGACCAACATGGAGGGACAGGCCCAGCAGACCAACATGGAGGGACTAGCAGAGCAGACCAACATGGAGGGACTAGCAGAGCAGACCAACATGGAGGGACTAGCAGAGCAGACCAACATGGAGGGACTAGCAGAGCAGACCAACATGGAGGGACTAGCAGAGCAGACCAACATGGAGGGACTAGCAGAGCAGACCAACATGGAGGGACTAGCAGAGCAGACCAACATGGAGGGCCAGGCACAGCAGACCAACATGGAGGGACTAGCAGAGCAGACCAACATGGAGGGACTAGCAGAGCAGACCAACATGGAGGGACTAGCAGAGCAGACCAACATGGAGGGACAGGCCCAGCAGACCAACATGGAGGGACTAGCAGAGCAGACCAACATGGAGGGACTAGCAGAGCAGACAAACATGGAGGGACTAGCAGAGCAGACCAACATGGAGGGACTAGCAGAGCAGACCAACATGGAGGGACTAGCAGAGCAGACCAACATGGAGGGACTACCAGAGCAGACCAACATGGAGGGCCAGGCACAGCAGACCAACATGGAGGGACTAGCAGAGCAGACCAACATGGAGGGACTAGCAGAGCAGACCAACATGGAGGGACTAGCAGAGCAGACCAACATGGAGGGCCAGGCACAGCAGACCAACATGGAGGGACTAGCAGAGCAGACCAACATGGAGGGACAAGCAGAGCAGACCAACATTGAGGGACAGGCCCAGCAGACCAACATGGAGGGACTAGCAGAGCAGACCAACATGGAGGGACTAGCAGAGCAGACCAACATGGAGGGACTAGCAGAGCAGACCAACATGGAGGGACTAGCAGAGCAGACCAACATGGAGGGACTAGCAGAGCAGACCAACATGGAGGGCCAGGCACAGCAGACCAACATGGAGGGACTAGCAGAGCAGACCAACATGGAGGGACTAGCAGAGCAGACCAACATGGAGGGCCAGGCACAGCAGACCAACATGGAGGGACTAGCAGAGCAGACCAACATGGAGGGCCAGGCACAGTAGACCAACATGGAGGGACTAGCAGAGCAGACCAACATGGAGGGACAAGCAGAGCAGACCAACATGGAGGGCCAGGCACAGCAGACCAACATGGAGGGACTAGCAGAGCAGACCAACATGGAGGGACTAGCAGCGCAGACCAACATGGAGGGACTAGCAGAGCAGACCAACATGGAGGGACTAGCAGAGCAGACCAACATGGAGGGACTAGCAGAGCAGACCAACATGGAGGGACTAGCAGAGCAGACCAACAGGGAGGGACAAGCAGAGCAGACCAACATGGAGGGACAAGCAGAGCAGACCAACATGGAGGGACAGGCCCAGCAGACCAACATGGAGGGACTAGCAGAGCAGACCAACATGGAGGGACTAGCAGAGCAGACCAACATGGAGGGACTAGCAGAGCAGACCAACAGGGAGGGACTAGCAGAGCAGACCAACATGGAGGGACTAGCAGAGCAGACCAACATGGAGGGACTAGCAGAGCAGACCAACATGGAGGGACTAGCAGAGCAGACCAACATGGAGGGACAGGCCCAGCAGACCAACATGGAGGGACTAGCAGAGCAGACCAACATGGAGGGACTAGCAGAGCAGACCAACATGGAGGGACTAGCAGAGCAGACCAACATGGAGGGACTAGCAGAGCAGACCAACATGGAGGGACTAGCAGAGCAGACTAGCAGAGCAGACCAACATGGAGGGACTAGCAGAGCAGACCAACATGGAGGGACTAGCAGAGCAGACCAACATGGAGGGACTAGCAGAGCAGACCAACATGGAGGGACTAGCAGAGCAGACCAACATGGAGGGCCAGGCACAGCAGACCAACATGGAGGGACTAGCAGAGCAGACCAACATGGAGGGACTAGCAGAGCAGACCAACATGGAGGGACTAGCAGAGCAGACCAACAGGGAGGGACTAGCAGAGCAGACCAACATGGAGGGACTAGCAGAGCAGACCAACATGGAGGGACTAGCAGAGCAGACCAACATGGAGGGACTAGCAGAGCAGACCAAAATGGAGGGCCAGGCACAGCAGACCAACATGGAGGGACTAGCAGAGCAGACCAACATGGAGGGACTAGCAGAGCAGACCAACATGGAGGGCCAGGCACAGCAGACCAACATGGAGGGACTAGCAGAGCAGACCAACATGGAGGGACAAGCAGAGCAGACCAACATGGAGGGACAGGCCCAGCAGACCAACATGGAGGGACTAGCAGAGCAGACCAACATGGAGGGACTAGCAGAGCAGACCAACATGGAGGGACTAGCAGAGCAGACCAACATGGAGGGACTAGCAGAGCAGACCAAAATGGAGGGACTAGCAGAGCAGACCAACATGGAGGGACAGGCCCAGCAGACCAACATGGAGGGACTAGCAGAGCAGACCAACATGGAGGGACTAGCAGAGCAGACCAACATGGAGGGACTAGCAGAGCAGACCAACATGGAGGGACTAGCAGAGCAGACCAACATGGAGGGACTAGCAGAGCAGACCAACATGGAGGGACTAGCAGAGCAGACCAACATGGAGGGACTAGCAGAGCAGACCAACATGGAGGGCCAGGCACAGCAGACCAACATGGAGGGACTAGCAGAGCAGACCAACATGGAGGGACTAGCAGAGCAGACCAACATGGAGGGACTAGCAGAGCAGACCAACATGGAGGGACAGGCCCAGCAGACCAACATGGAGGGACTAGCAGAGCAGACCAACATGGAGGGACTAGCAGAGCAGACCAACATGGAGGGACTAGCAGAGCAGACCAACATGGAGGGACTAGCAGAGCAGACCAACATGGAGGGACTAGCAGAGCAGACCAACATGGAGGGACTACCAGAGCAGACCAACATGGAGGGCCAGGCACAGCAGACCAACATGGAGGGACTAGCAGAGCAGACCAACATGGAGGGACTAGCAGAGCAGACCAACATGGAGGGACTAGCAGAGCAGACCAACATGGAGGGCCAGGCACAGCAGACCAACATGGAGGGACTAGCAGAGCAGACCAACATGGAGGGACAAGCAGAGCAGACCAACATTGAGGGACAGGCCCAGCAGACCAACATGGAGGGACTAGCAGAGCAGACCAACATGGAGGGACTAGCAGAGCAGACCAACATGGAGGGACTAGCAGAGCAGACCAACATGGAGGGACTAGCAGAGCAGACCAACATGGAGGGACTAGCAGAGCAGACCAACATGGAGGGCCAGGCACAGCAGACCAACATGGAGGGACTAGCAGAGCAGACCAACATGGAGGGACTAGCAGAGCAGACCAACATGGAGGGAGTAGCAGAGCAGACCAACATGGAGGGCCAGGCACAGCAGACCAACATGGAGGGACTAGCAGAGCAGACCAACATGGAGGGACTAGCAGAGCAGACCAACATGGAGGGACTAGCAGAGCAGACCAACATGGAGGGCCAGGCACAGCAGACCAACATGGAGGGACTAGCAGAGCAGACCAACATGGAGGGACTAGCAGAGCAGACCAACATGGAGGGACTAGCAGAGCAGACCAACATGGAGGGACAAGCAGAGCAGACCAACATGGAGGGCCAGGCACAGCAGACCAACATGGAGGGACTAGCAGAGCAGACCAACATGGAGGGACTAGCAGAGCAGACCAACATGGAGGGACTAGCAGAGCAGACCAACATGGAGGGACTAGCAGAGCAGACCAACATGGAGGGCCAGGCACAGCAGACCAACATGGAGGGACTAGCAGAGCAGACCAACATGGAGGGACTAGCAGAGCAGACCAACATGGAGGGAGTAGCAGAGCAGACCAACATGGAGGGCCAGGCACAGCAGACCAACATGGAGGGACTAGCAGAGCAGACCAACATGGAGGGACTAGCAGAGCAGACCAACATGGAGGGACTAGCAGAACAGACCAACATGGAGGGACTAGCAGAGCAGACCAACATGGAGGGCCAGGCACAGCAGACCAACATGGAGGGACTAGCAGAGCAGACCAACATGGAGGGACTAGCAGAGCAGACCAACATGGAGGGCCAGGCACAGCAGACCAACATGGAGGGACTAGCAGAGCAGACCAACATGGAGGGACAAGCAGAGCAGACCAACATTGAGGGACAGGCCCAGCAGACCAACATGGAGGGACTAGCAGAGCAGACCAACATGGAGGGACTAGCAGAGCAGACCAACATGGAGGGACTAGCAGAGCAGACCAACATGGAGGGACTAGCAGAGCAGACCAACATGGAGGGACTAGCAGAGCAGACCAACATGGAGGGCCAGGCACAGCAGACCAACATGGAGGGACTAGCAGAGCAGACCAACATGGAGGGACTAGCAGAGCAGACCAACATGGAGGGAGTAGCAGAGCAGACCAACATGGAGGGCCAGGCACATCAGACCAACATGGAGGGACTAGCAGAGCAGACCAACATGGAGGGACTAGCAGAGCAGACCAACATGGAGGGACTAGCAGAGCAGACCAACATGGAGGGACTAGCAGAGCAGACCAACATGGAGGGACTAGCAGAGCAGACCAACATGGAGGGCCAGGCACAGCAGACCAACATGGAGGGACTAGCAGAGCAGACCAACATGGAGGGACTAGCAGAGCAGACCAACATGGAGGGAGTAGCAGAGCAGACCAACATGGAGGGCCAGGCACAGCAGACCAACATGGTGGGACTAGCAGAGCAGACCAACATGGAGGGACTAGCAGAGCAGACCAACATGGAGGGACTAGCAGAGCAGACCAACATGGAGGGCCAGGCACAGCAGACCAACATGGAGGGACTAGCAGAGCAGACCAACATGGAGGGACTAGCAGAGCAGACCAACATGGAGGGACTAGCAGAGCAGACCAACATGGAGGGACAAGCAGAGCAGACCAACATGGAGGGCCAGGCACAGCAGACCAACATGGAGGGACTAGCAGAGCAGACCAACATGGAGGGACTAGCAGAGCAGACCAACATGGAGGGACTAGCAGAGCAGACCACCATGGAGGGACTAGCAGAGCAGACCAACAGGGAGGGACTAGCAGAGCAGACCAACATGGAGGGACTAGCAGAGCAGACCAACATGGAGGGACTAGCAGAGCAGACCAACATGGAGGGACTAGCAGAGCAGACCAACATGGAGGGCCAGGCACAGCAGACCAACATGGAGGGACTAGCAGAGCAGACCAACATGGAGGGACTAGCAGAGCAGACCAACATGGAGGGCCAGGCACAGCAGACCAACATGGAGGGACTAGCAGAGCAGACCAACATGGAGGGACAAGCAGAGCAGACCAACATGGAGGGACAGGCCCAGCAGACCAACATGGAGGGACTAGCAGAGCAGACCAACATGGAGGGACTAGCAGAGCAGACCAACATGGAGGGACTAGCAGAGCAGACCAACATGGAGGGACTAGCAGAGCAGACCAACATGGAGGGACAGGCACAGCAGACCAACATGGAGGGACAGGCCCAGCAGACCAACATGGAGGGACTAGCAGAGCAGACCAACATGGAGGGACTAGCAGAGCAGACCAACATGGAGGGACTAGCAGAGCAGACCAACATGGAGGGACAGGCCCAGCAGACCAACATGGAGGGACTAGCAGAGCAGACCAACATGGAGGGACTAGCAGAGCAGACCAACATGGAGGGACTAGCAGAGCAGACCAACATGGAGGGACTAGCAGAGCAGACCAACATGGAGGGACTAGCAGAGCAGACCAACATGGAGGGACTACCAGAGCAGACCAACATGGAGGGCCAGGCACAGCAGACCAACATGGAGGGACTAGCAGAGCAGACCAACATGGAGGGACTAGCAGAGCAGACCAACATGGAGGGACTAGCAGAGCAGACCAACATGGAGGGCCAGGCACAGCAGACCAACATGGAGGGACTAGCAGAGCAGACCAACATGGAGGGACAAGCAGAGCAGACCAACATTGAGGGACAGGCCCAGCAGACCAACATGGAGGGACTAGCAGAGCAGACCAACATGGAGGGACTAGCAGAGCAGACCAACATGGAGGGACTAGCAGAGCAGACCAACATGGAGGGACTAGCAGAGCAGACCAACATGGAGGGACTAGCAGAGCAGACCAACATGGAGGGCCAGGCACAGCAGACCAACATGGAGGGACTAGCAGAGCAGACCAACATGGAGGGACTAGCAGAGCAGACCAACATGGAGGGAGTAGCAGAGCAGACCAACATGGAGGGCCAGGCACAGCAGACCAACATGGAGGGACTAGCAGAGCAGACCAACATGGAGGGACTAGCAGAGCAGACCAACATGGAGGGACTAGCAGAGCAGACCAACATGGAGGGCCAGGCACAGCAGACCAACATGGAGGGACTAGCAGAGCAGACCAACATGGAGGGACTAGCAGAGCAGACCAACATGGAGGGACAGGCCCAGCAGACCAACATGGAGGGACTAGCAGAGCAGACCAACATGGAGGGACAAGCAGAGCAGACCAACATTGAGGGACAGGCCCAGCAGACCAACATGGAGGGACTAGCAGAGCAGACCAACATGGAGGGACTAGCAGAGCAGACCAACATGGAGGGACTAGCAGAGCAGACCAACATGGAGGGACTAGCAGAGCAGACCAACATGGAGGGACTAGCAGAGCAGACCAACATGGAGGGCCAGGCACAGCAGACCAACATGGAGGGACTAGCAGAGCAGACCAACATGGAGGGACTAGCAGAGCAGACCAACATGGAGGGAGTAGCAGAGCAGACCAACATGGAGGGCCAGGCACAGCAGACCAACATGGAGGGACTAGCAGAGCAGACCAACATGGAGGGACTAGCAGAGCAGACCAACATGGAGGGACTAGCAGAGCAGACCAACATGGAGGGCCAGGCACAGCAGACCAACATGGAGGGACTAGCAGAGCAGACCAACATGGAGGGACTAGCAGAGCAGACCAACATGGAGGGACTAGCAGAGCAGACCAACATGGAGGGACAGGCCCAGCAGACCAACAATGGAGGGACTAGCAGAGCAGACCAACTGGAGGGACTAGCAGAGCAGACCAACATGGAGGGACTAGCAGAGCAGACCAACATGGAGGGACTAGCAGAGCAGACCAACATGGAGGGACTAGCAGAGCAGACCAACATGGAGGGACTACCAGAGCAGACCAACATGGAGGGCCAGGCACAGCAGACCAACATGGAGGGACTAGCAGAGCAGACCAACATGGAGGGACTAGCAGAGCAGACCAACATGGAGGGACTAGCAGAGCAGACCAACATGGAGGGCCAGGCACAGCAGACCAACATGGAGGGACTAGCAGAGCAGACCAACATGGAGGGACAAGCAGAGCAGACCAACATTGAGGGACTAGGCCCAGCAGACCAACATGGAGGGACTAGCAGAGCAGACCAACATGGAGGGACTAGCAGAGCAGACCAACATGGAGGGCCTAGCAGAGCAGACCAACATGGAGGGACTAGCAGAGCAGACCAACATGGAGGGACTAGCAGAGCAGACCAACATGGAGGGCCAGGCACAGCAGACCAACATGGAGGGACTAGCAGAGCAGACCAACATGGAGGGACTAGCAGAGCAGACCAACATGGAGGGAGCTAGCAGAGCAGACCAACATGGAGGGACTAGCAGAGCAGACCAACATGGAGGGACTAGCAGAGCAGACCAACATGGAGGGACAAGCAGAGCAGACCAACATGGAGGGACTAGCAGAGCAGACCAACATGGAGGGACTAGCAGAGCAGACCAACATGGAGGGACAAGCAGAGCAGACCAACATGGAGGGCCAGGCACAGCAGACCAACATGGAGGGACTAGCAGAGCAGACCAACATGGAGGGACTAGCAGAGCAGACCAACATGGAGGGACTAGCAGAGCAGACCACCATGGAGGGACTAGCAGAGCAGACCAACAGGGAGGGACTAGCAGAGCAGACCAACATGGAGGGACTAGCAGAGCAGACCAACATGGAGGGACTAGCAGAGCAGACCAACATGGAGGGACTAGCAGAGCAGACCAACATGGAGGGCCAGGCACAGCAGACCAACATGGGAGGGACTAGCAGAGCAGACCAACATGGAGGGACTAGCAGAGCAGACCAACATGGAGGGCCAGGCACAGCAGACCAACATGGAGGGACTAGCAGAGCAGACCAACATGGAGGGACAAGCAGAGCAGACCAACATGGAGGGACAGGCCCAGCAGACCAACATGGAGGGGACTAGCAGAGCAGACCAACATGGAGGGACTAGCAGAGCAGACCAACATGGAGGGACTAGCAGAGCAGACCAACATGGAGGGACTAGCAGAGCAGACCAACATGGAGGGACAGGCACAGCAGACCAACATGGAGGGACAGGCCCAGCAGACCAACATGGAGGGACTAGCAGAGCAGACCAACATGGAGGGACTAGCAGAGCAGACCAACATGGAGGGACTAGCAGAGCAGACCAACATGGAGGGACAGGCCCAGCAGACCAACATGGAGGGACTAGCAGAGCAGACCAACATGGAGGGACTAGCAGAGCAGACCAACATGGAGGGACTAGCAGAGCAGACCAACATGGAGGGACTAGCAGAGCAGACCAACATGGAGGGACTAGCAGAGCAGACCAACATGGAGGGACTACCAGAGCAGACCAACATGGAGGGCCAGGCACAGCAGACCAACATGGAGGGACTAGCAGAGCAGACCAACATGGAGGGACTAGCAGAGCAGACCAACATGGAGGGACTAGCAGAGCAGACCAACATGGAGGGCCAGGCACAGCAGACCAACATGGAGGGACTAGCAGAGCAGACCAACATGGAGGGACAAGCAGAGCAGACCAACATTGAGGGACAGGCCCAGCAGACCAACATGGAGGGACTAGCAGAGCAGACCAACATGGAGGGACTAGCAGAGCAGACCAACATGGAGGGACTAGCAGAGCAGACCAACATGGAGGGACTAGCAGAGCAGACCAACATGGAGGGACTAGCAGAGCAGACCAACATGGAGGGCCAGGCACAGCAGACCAACATGGAGGGACTAGCAGAGCAGACCAACATGGAGGGACTAGCAGAGCAGACCAACATGGAGGGAGTAGCAGAGCAGACCAACATGGAGGGCCAGGCACAGCAGACCAACATGGAGGGACTAGCAGAGCAGACCAACATGGAGGGACTAGCAGAGCAGACCAACATGGAGGGACTAGCAGAGCAGACCAACATGGAGGGCCAGGCACAGCAGACCAACATGGAGGGACTAGCAGAGCAGACCAACATGGAGGGACTAGCAGAGCAGACCAACATGGAGGGACTAGCAGAGCAGACCAACATGGAGGGACAGGCCCAGCAGACCAACATGGAGGGACTAGCAGAGCAGACCAACATGGAGGGACAAGCAGAGCAGACCAACATTGAGGGACAGGCCCAGCAGACCAACATGGAGGGACTAGCAGAGCAGACCAACATGGAGGGACTAGCAGAGCAGACCAACATGGAGGGACTAGCAGAGCAGACCAACATGGAGGGACTAGCAGAGCAGACCAACATGGAGGGACTAGCAGAGCAGACCAACATGGAGGGCCAGGCACAGCAGACCAACATGGAGGGACTAGCAGAGCAGACCAACATGGAGGGACTAGCAGAGCAGACCAACATGGAGGGAGTAGCAGAGCAGACCAACATGGAGGGCCAGGCACAGCAGACCAACAAGGAGGGACTAGCAGAGCAGACCAACATGGAGGGACTAGCAGAGCAGACCAACATGGAGGGACTAGCAGAGCAGACCAACATGGAGGGCCAGGCACAGCAGACCAACATGGAGGGACTAGCAGAGCAGACCAACATGGAGGGACTAGCAGAGCAGACCAACATGGAGGGACTAGCAGAGCAGACCAACATGGAGGGACAGGCCCAGCAGACCAACATGGAGGGACTAGCAGAGCAGACCAACATGGAGGGACTAGCAGAGCAGACCAACATGGAGGGACTAGCAGAGCAGACCAACATGGAGGGACTAGCAGAGCAGACCAACATGGAGGGACTAGCAGAGCAGACCAACATGGAGGGACTACCAGAGCAGACCAACATGGAGGGCCAGGCACAGCAGACCAACATGGAGGGACTAGCAGAGCAGACCAACATGGAGGGACTAGCAGAGCAGACCAACATGGAGGGACTAGCAGAGCAGACCAACATGGAGGGCCAGGCACAGCAGACCAACATGGAGGGACTAGCAGAGCAGACCAACATGGAGGGACAAGCAGAGCAGACCAACATTGAGGGACAGGCCCAGCAGACCAACATGGAGGGACTAGCAGAGCAGACCAACATGGAGGGACTAGCAGAGCAGACCAACATGGAGGGACTAGCAGAGCAGACCAACATGGAGGGACTAGCAGAGCAGACCAACATGGAGGGACTAGCAGAGCAGACCAACATGGAGGGCCAGGCACAGCAGACCAACATGGAGGGACTAGCAGAGCAGACCAACATGGAGGGACTAGCAGAGCAGACCAACATGGAGGGACTAGCAGAGCAGACCAACATGGAGGGACAAGCAGAGCAGACCAACATGGAGGGCCAGGCACAGCAGACCAACATGGAGGGACTAGCAGAGCAGACCAACATGGAGGGACTAGCAGAGCAGACCAACATGGAGGGACTAGCAGAGCAGACCAACATGGAGGGACTAGCAGAGCAGACCAACATGGAGGGCCAGGCACAGCAGACCAACATGGAGGGACTAGCAGAGCAGACCAACATGGAGGGACTAGCAGAGCAGACCAACATGGAGGGAGTAGCAGAGCAGACCAACATGGAGGGCCAGGCACAGCAGACCAACATGGAGGGACTAGCAGAGCAGACCAACATGGAGGGACTAGCAGAGCAGACCAACATGGAGGGACTAGCAGAACAGACCAACATGGAGGGACTAGCAGAGCAGACCAACATGGAGGGCCAGGCACAGCAGACCAACATGGAGGGACTAGCAGAGCAGACCAACATGGAGGGACTAGCAGAGCAGACCAACATGGAGGGCCAGGCACAGCAGACCAACATGGAGGGACTAGCAGAGCAGACCAACATGGAGGGCCAGGCACAGCAGACCAACATGGAGGGACTAGCAGAGCAGACCAACATGGAGGGACAAGCAGAGCAGACCAACATTGAGGGACAGGCCCAGCAGACCAACATGGAGGGACTAGCAGAGCAGACCAACATGGAGGGACTAGCAGAGCAGACCAACATGGAGGGACTAGCAGAGCAGACCAACATGGAGGGACAAGCAGAGCAGACCAACATTGAGGGACAGGCCCAGCAGACCAACATGGAGGGACTAGCAGAGCAGACCAACATGGAGGGACTAGCAGAGCAGACCAACATGGAGGGACTAGCAGAGCAGACCAACATGGGGGGCCAGGCACAGCAGACCAACATGGAGGGACTAGCAGAGCAGACCAACATGGAGGGACTAGCAGAGCCGACCAACATGGAGGGAGTAGCAGAGCAGACCAACATGGAGGGCCAGGCACAGCAGACCAACATGGTGGGACTAGCAGAGCAGACCAACATGGAGGGACTAGCAGAGCAGACCAACATGGAGGGACTAGCAGAGCAGACCAACATGGAGGGCCAGGCACAGCAGACCAACATGGAGGGACTAGCAGAGCAGACCAACATGGAGGGACTAGCAGAGCAGACCAACATGGAGGGACTAGCAGAGCAGACCAACATGGAGGGACAAGCAGAGCAGACCAACATGGAGGGCCAGGCACAGCAGACCAACATGGAGGGACTAGCAGAGCAGACCAACATGGAGGGACTAGCAGAGCAGACCAACATGGAGGGACTAGCAGAGCAGACCAACATGGAGGGACTAGCAGAGCAGACCAACATGGAGGGCCAGGCACAGCAGACCAACATGGAGGGACTAGCAGAGCAGACCAACATGGAGGGACTAGCAGAGCAGACCAACATGGAGGGAGTAGCAGAGCAGACCAACATGGAGGGCCAGGCACAGCAGACCAACATGGAGGGACTAGCAGAGCAGACCAACATGGAGGGACTAGCAGAGCAGACCAACATGGAGGGACTAGCAGAACAGACCAACATGGAGGGACTAGCAGAGCAGACCAACATGGAGGGCCAGGCACAGCAGACCAACATGGAGGGACTAGCAGAGCAGACCAACATGGAGGGACTAGCAGAGCAGACCAACATGGAGGGAGTAGCAGAGCAGACCAACATGGAGGGCCAGGCACAGCAGACCAACATGGAGGGACTAGCAGAGCAGACCAACATGGAGGGACTAGCAGAGCAGACCAACATGGAGGGCCAGGCACAGCAGACCAACATGGAGGGACTAGCAGAGCAGACCAACATGGAGGGACAAGCAGAGCAGACCAACATGGAGGGACAGGCCCAGCAGACCAACATGGAGGGACTAGCAGAGCAGACCAACATTGAGGGACTAGCAGAGCAGACCAACATGGAGGGACAGGCCCAGCAGACCAACATGGAGGGACTAGCAGAGCAGACCAACATGGAGGGACTAGCAGAGCAGACCAACATGGAGGGACTAGCAGAGCAGACCAACATGGAGGGACAGGCCCAGCAGACCAACATGGAGGGACTAGCAGAGCAGACCAACATGGAGGGACTAGCAGAGCAGACCAACATGGAGGGACTAGCAGAGCAGACCAACATGGAGGGACTAGCAGAGCAGACCAACATGGAGGGACTAGCAGAGCAGACCAACATGGAGGGACTAGCAGAGCAGACCAACATGGAGGGCCAGGCACAGCAGACCAACATGGAGGGACTAGCAGAGCAGACCAACATGGAGGGACTAGCAGAGCAGACCAACATGGAGGGAGTAGCAGAGCAGACCAACATGGAGGGCCAGGCACAGCAGACCAACATGGAGGGACTAGCAGAGCAGACCAACATGGAGGGACTAGCAGATCAGACCAACATGGAGGGACTAGCAGAGCAGACCAACATGGAGGGACTAGCAGAGCAGACCAACATGGAGGGCCAGGCACAGCAGACCAACATGGAGGGACTAGCAGAGCAGACCAACATGGAGGGACTAGCAGAGCAGACCAACATGGAGGGAGTAGCAGAGCAGACCAACATGGAGGGCCAGGCACAGCAGACCAACATGGAGGGACTAGCAGAGCAGACCAACATGGAGGGACTAGCAGAGCAGACCAACATGGAGGGCCAGGCACAGCAGACCAACATGGAGGGACTAGCAGAGCAGACCAACATGGAGGGACAAGCAGAGCAGACCAACATGGAGGGACAGGCCCAGCAGACCAACATGGAGGGACTAGCAGAGCAGACCAACATGGAGGGACTAGCAGAGCAGACCAACATTGAGGGACTAGCAGAGCAGACCAACATGGAGGGACAGGCCCAGCAGACCAACATGGAGGGACTAGCAGAGCAGACCAACATGGAGGGACTAGCAGAGCAGACCAACATGGAGGGACTAGCAGAGCAGACCAACATGGAGGGACTAGCAGAGCAGACCAACATGGAGGGCCAGGCACAGCAGACCAACATGGAGGGACTAGCAGAGCAGACCAACATGGAGGGACTAGCAGAGCAGACCAACATGGAGGGCCAGGCACAGCAGACCAACATGGAGGGACTAGCAGAGCAGACCAACATGGAGGGACTAGCAGAGCAGACCAACATGGAGGGACTAGCAGAGCAGACCAACATGGAGGGACTAGCAGAGCAGACCAACATGGAGGGACAAGCAGAGCAGACCAACATTGAGGGACAGGCCCAGCAGACCAACATGGAGGGACTAGCAGAGCAGACCAACATGGAGGGACTAGCAGAGCAGACCAACATGGAGGGACTAGCAGAGCAGACCAACATGGAGGGACTAGCAGAGCAGACCAACATGGAGGGCCAGGCACAGCAGACCAACATGGAGGGACTAGCAGAGCAGACCAACATGGAGGGACTAGCAGAGCAGACCAACATGGAGGGAGTAGCAGAGCAGACCAACATGGAGGGCCAGGCACAGCAGACCAACATGGTGGGACTAGCAGAGCAGACCAACATGGAGGGACTAGCAGAGCAGACCAACATGGAGGGACTAGCAGAGCAGACCAACATGGAGGGCCAGGCACAGCAGACCAACATGGAGGGACTAGCAGAGCAGACCAACATGGAGGGAGTAGCAGAGCAGACCAACATGGAGGGCCAGGCACAGCAGACCAACATGGAGGGACTAGCAGAGCAGACCAACATGGAGGGACTAGCAGAGCAGACCAACATGGAGGGACTAGCAGAGCAGACCAACATGGAGGGACTAGCAGAGCAGACCAACATGGAGGGCCAGGCACAGCAGACCAACATGGAGGGACTAGCAGAGCAGACCAACATGGAGGGACTAGCAGAGCAGACCAACATGGAGGGAGTAGCAGAGCAGACCAACATGGAGGGCCAGGCACAGCAGACCAACATGGAGGGACTAGCAGAGCAGACCAACATGGAGGGACTAGCAGAGCAGACCAACATGGAGGGCCAGGCACAGCAGACCAACATGGAGGGACTAGCAGAGCAGACCAACATGGAGGGACAAGCAGAGCAGACCAACATGGAGGGACAGGCCCAGCAGACCAACATGGAGGGACTAGCAGAGCAGACCAACATGGAGGGACTAGCAGAGCAGACCAACATTGAGGGACTAGCAGAGCAGACCAACATGGAGGGACAGGCCCAGCAGACCAACATGGAGGGACTAGCAGAGCAGACCAACATGGAGGGACTAGCAGAGCAGACCAACATGGAGGGACTAGCAGAGCAGACCAACATGGAGGGACTAGCAGAGCAGACCAACATGGAGGGCCAGGCACAGCAGACCAACATGGAGGGACTAGCAGAGCAGACCAACATGGAGGGACTAGCAGAGCAGACCAACATGGAGGGCCAGGCACAGCAGACCAACATGGAGGGACTAGCAGAGCAGACCAACATGGAGGGACTAGCAGAGCAGACCAACATGGAGGGACTAGCAGAGCAGACCAACATGGAGGGACTAGCAGAGCAGACCAACATGGAGGGACAAGCAGAGCAGACCAACATTGAGGGACAGGCCCAGCAGACCAACATGGAGGGACTAGCAGAGCAGACCAACATGGAGGGACTAGCAGAGCAGACCAACATGGAGGGACTAGCAGAGCAGACCAACATGGAGGGACTAGCAGAGCAGACCAACATGGAGGGACTAGCAGAGCAGACCAACATGGAGGGCCAGGCACAGCAGACCAACATGGAGGGACTAGCAGAGCAGACCAACATGGAGGGACTAGCAGAGCAGACCAACATGGAGGGAGTAGCAGAGCAGACCAACATGGAGGGCCAGGCACAGCAGACCAACATGGTGGGACTAGCAGAGCAGACCAACATGGAGGGACTAGCAGAGCAGACCAACATGGAGGGACTAGCAGAGCAGACCAACATGGAGGGCCAGGCACAGCAGACCAACATGGAGGGACTAGCAGAGCAGACCAACATGGAGGGACTAGCAGAGCAGACCAACATGGAGGGACTAGCAGAGCAGACCAACATGGAGGGACAAGCAGAGCAGACCAACATGGAGGGCCAGGCACAGCAGACCAACATGGAGGGACTAGCAGAGCAGACCAACATGGAGGGACTAGCAGAGCAGACCAACATGGAGGGACTAGCAGAGCAGACCAACATGGAGGGACTAGCAGAGCAGACCAACATGGAGGGCCAGGCACAGCAGACCAACATGGAGGGACTAGCAGAGCAGACCAACATGGAGGGACTAGCAGAGCAGACCAACATGGAGGGAGTAGCAGAGCAGACCAACATGGAGGGCCAGGCACAGCAGACCAACATGGAGGGACTAGCAGAGCAGACCAACATGGAGGGACTAGCAGAGCAGACCAACATGGAGGGACTAGCAGAACAGACCAACATGGAGGGACTAGCAGAGCAGACCAACATGGAGGGCCAGGCACAGCAGACCAACATGGAGGGACTAGCAGAGCAGACCAACATGGAGGGACTAGCAGAGCAGACCAACATGGAGGGAGTAGCAGAGCAGACCAACATGGAGGGCCAGGCACAGCAGACCAACATGGAGGGACTAGCAGAGCAGACCAACATGGAGGGACTAGCAGAGCAGACCAACATGGAGGGCCAGGCACAGCAGACCAACATGGAGGGACTAGCAGAGCAGACCAACATGGAGGGACAAGCAGAGCAGACCAACATGGAGGGACAGGCCCAGCAGACCAACATGGAGGGACTAGCAGAGCAGACCAACATTGAGGGACTAGCAGAGCAGACCAACATGGAGGGACAGGCCCAGCAGACCAACATGGAGGGACTAGCAGAGCAGACCAACATGGAGGGACTAGCAGAGCAGACCAACATGGAGGGACTAGCAGAGCAGACCAACATGGAGGGACAGGCCCAGCAGACCAACATGGAGGGACTAGCAGAGCAGACCAACATGGAGGGACTAGCAGAGCAGACCAACATGGAGGGACTAGCAGAGCAGACCAACATGGAGGGACTAGCAGAGCAGACCAACATGGAGGGACTAGCAGAGCAGACCAACATGGAGGGACTAGCAGAGCAGACCAACATGGAGGGCCAGGCACAGCAGACCAACTTGGAGGGACTAGCAGAGCAGACCAACATGGAGGGACTAGCAGAGCAGACCAACATGGAGGGAGTAGCAGAGCAGACCAACATGGAGGGCCAGGCACAGCAGACCAACATGGAGGGACTAGCAGAGCAGACCAACATGGAGGGACTAGCAGAGCAGACCAACATGGAGGGACTAGCAGAGCAGACCAACATGGAGGGACTAGCAGAGCAGACCAACATGGAGGGCCAGGCACAGCAGACCAACATGGAGGGACTAGCAGAGCAGACCAACATGGAGGGACTAGCAGAGCAGACCAACATGGAGGGAGTAGCAGAGCAGACCAACATGGAGGGCCAGGCACAGCAGACCAACATGGAGGGACTAGCAGAGCAGACCAACATGGAGGGACTAGCAGAGCAGACCAACATGGAGGGCCAGGCACAGCAGACCAACATGGAGGGACTAGCAGAGCAGACCAACATGGAGGGACAAGCAGAGCAGACCAACATGGAGGGACAGGCCCAGCAGACCAACATGGAGGGACTAGCAGAGCAGACCAACATGGAGGGACTAGCAGAGCAGACCAACATTGAGGGACTAGCAGAGCAGACCAACATGGAGGGACAGGCCCAGCAGACCAACATGGAGGGACTAGCAGAGCAGACCAACATGGAGGGACTAGCAGAGCAGACCAACATGGAGGGACTAGCAGAGCAGACCAACATGGAGGGACTAGCAGAGCAGACCAACATGGAGGGAGTAGCAGAGCAGACCAACATGGAGGGCCAGGCACAGCAGACCAACATGGAGGGACTAGCAGAGCAGACCAACATGGAGGGACTAGCAGAGCAGACCAACATGGAGGGACTAGCAGAGCAGACCAACATGGAGGGCCAGGCACAGCAGACCAACATGGAGGGACTAGCAGAGCAGACCAACATGGAGGGACTAGCAGAGCAGACCAACATGGAGGGAGTAGCAGAGCAGACCAACATGGAGGGCCAGGCACAGCAGACCAACATGGAGGGACTAGCAGAGCAGACCAACATGGAGGGACTAGCAGAGCAGACCAACATGGAGGGCCAGGCACAGCAGACCAACATGGAGGGACTAGCAGAGCAGACCAACATGGAGGGACTAGCAGAGCAGACCAACATGGAGGGAGTAGCAGAGCAGACCAACATGGAGGGCCAGGCACAGCAGACCAACATGGAGGGACTAGCAGAGCAGACCAACATGGAGGGACTAGCAGAGCAGACCAACATGGAGGGACTAGCAGAGCAGACCAACATGGAGGGCCAGGCACAGCAGAACAACATGGAGGGACTAGCAGAGCAGACCAACATGGAGGGACAAGCAGAGCAGACCAACATGGAGGGACAGGCCCAGCAGACCAACATGGAGGGACTAGCAGAGCAGACCAACATGGAGGGACTAGCAGAGCAGACCAACATGGAGGGACTAGCAGAGCAGACCAACATGGAGGGCCAGGCACAGCAGACCAACATGGAGGGACTAGCAGAGCAGACCAACATGGAGGGCCAGGCACAGTAGACCAACATGGAGGGACTAGCAGAGCAGACCAACATGGAGGGACTAGCAGAGCAGACCAACATGGAGGGACTAGCAGAGCAGACCAACATGGAGGGACAAGCAGAGCAGACCAACATGGAGGGCCAGGCACAGCAGACCAACATGGAGGGACTAGCAGAGCAGACCAACATGGAGGGACTAGCAGAGCAGACCAACATGGAGGGACTAGCAGAGCAGACCAACATGGAGGGACTAGCAGAGCAGACCAACATGGATGGACTAGCAGAGCAGACCAACATGGAGGGACTAGCAGAGCAGACCAACAGGGAGGGACAAGCAGAGCAGACCAACATGGAGGGACAAGCAGAGCAGACCAACATGGAGGGACAGGCCCAGCAGACCAACATGGAGGGACTAGCAGAGCAGACCAACATGGAGGGACTAGCAGAGCAGACCAACATGGAGGGACTAGCAGAGCAGACCAACATGGAGGGACTAGCAGAGCAGACCAACAGGGAGGGACTAGCAGAGCAGACCAGGACTAGCAGAGCAGACCAACATGGAGGGACTAGCAGAGCAGACCAACATAGAGGGACTAGCAGAGCAGACCAACATGGAGGGACTAGCAGAGCAGACCAACATGGAGGGACAGGCCCAGCAGACCAACATGGAGGGACTAGCAGAGCAGACCAACATGGAGGGACAGGCCCAGCAGACCAACATGGAGGGACTAGCAGAGCAGACCAACATGGAGGGACTAGCAGAGCAGACCAACATGGAGGGACTAGCAGAGCAGACCAACATGGAGGGACTAGCAGAGCAGACCAACATGGAGGGACTAGCAGAGCAGACCAACATGGAGGGACTAGCAGAGCAGACCAACATGGAGGGCCAGGCACAGCAGACCAACATGGAGGGACTAGCAGAGCAGACCAACATGGAGGGACTAGCAGAGCAGACCAACATGGAGGGAGTAGCAGAGCAGACCAACATGGAGGGCCAGGCACAGCAGACCAACATGGAGGGACTAGCAGAGCAGACCAACATGGAGGGACTAGCAGAGCAGACCAACATGGAGGGACTAGCAGAGCAGACCAACATGGAGGGCCAGGCACAGCAGACCAACATGGAGGGACTAGCAGAGCAGACCAACATGGAGGGACAAGCAGAGCAGACCAACATGGAGGGACAGGCCCAGCAGACCAACATGGAGGGACTAGCAGAGCAGACCAACATGGAGGGACTAGCAGAGCAGACCAACATTGAGGGACTAGCAGAGCAGACCAACATGGAGGGACAGGCCCAGCAGACCAACATGGAGGGACTAGCAGAGCAGACCAACATGGAGGGACTAGCAGAGCAGACCAACATGGAGGGACTAGCAGAGCAGACCAACATGGAGGGACTAGCAGAGCAGACCAACATGGAGGGCCAGGCACAGCAGACCAACATGGAGGGACTAGCAGAGCAGACCAACATGGAGGGACAAACAGAGCAGACCAACATGGAGGGACTAGCAGAGCAGACCAACATGGAGGGACTAGCAGAGCAGACCAACATGGAGGGCCAGGCACAGCAGACCAACATGGAGGGACTAGCAGAGCAGACCAACATGGAGGGACTAGCAGAGCAGACCAACATGGAGGGACTAGCAGAGCAGACCAACATGGAGGGACAAGCAGAGCAGACCAACATGGAGGGCCAGGCACAGCAGACCAACATGGAGGGACTAGCAGAGCAGACCAACATGGAGGGACTAGCAGAGCAGACCAACATGGAGGGACTAGCAGAGCAGACCAACATGGAGGGCCAGGCACAGCAGACCAACATGGAGGGACTAGCAGAGCAGACCAACATGGAGGGACTAGCAGAGCAGACCAACATGGAGGGAGTAGCAGAGCAGACCAACATGGAGGGCCAGGCACAGCAGACCAACATGGAGGGACTAGCAGAGCAGACCAACATGGAGGGACTAGCAGAGCAGACCAACATGGAGGGACTAGCAGAGCAGACCAACATGGAGGGCCAGGCACAGCAGACCAACATGGAGGGACTAGCAGAGCAGACCAACATGGAGGGACAAGCAGAGCAGACCAACATGGAGGGACAGGCCCAGCAGACCAACATGGAGGGACTAGCAGAGCAGACCAACATGGAGGGACTAGCAGAGCAGACCAACATTGAGGGACTAGCAGAGCAGACCAACATGGAGGGACAGGCCCAGCAGACCAACATGGAGGGACTAGCAGAGCAGACCAACATGGAGGGACTAGCAGAGCAGACCAACATGGAGGGACTAGCAGAGCAGACCAACATGGAGGGACTAGCAGAGCAGACCAACATGGAGGGCCAGGCACAGCAGACCAACATGGAGGGACTAGCAGAGCAGACCAACATGGAGGGACAAACAGAGCAGACCAACATGGAGGGACTAGCAGAGCAGACCAACATGGAGGGACTAGCAGAGCAGACCAACATGGAGGGCCAGGCACAGCAGACCAACATGGAGGGACTAGCAGAGCAGACCAACATGGAGGGACTAGCAGAGCAGACCAACATGGAGGGACTAGCAGAGCAGACCAACATGGAGGGACAAGCAGAGCAGACCAACATGGAGGGCCAGGCACAGCAGACCAACATGGAGGGACTAGCAGAGCAGACCAACATGGAGGGACTAGCAGAGCAGACCAACATGGAGGGACTAGCAGAGCAGACCAACATGGAGGGCCAGGCACAGCAGACCAACATGGAGGGACTAGCAGAGCAGACCAACATGGAGGGACTAGCAGAGCAGACCAACATGGAGGGAGTAGCAGAGCAGACCAACATGGAGGGCCAGGCACAGCAGACCAACATGGAGGGACTAGCAGAGCAGACCAACATGGAGGGACTAGCAGAGCAGACCAACATGGAGGGACTAGCAGAGCAGACCAACATGGAGGGCCAGGCACAGCAGACCAACATGGAGGGACTAGCAGAGCAGACCAACATGGAGGGACTAGCAGAGCAGACCAACATGGAGGGAGTAGCAGAGCAGACCAACATGGAGGGCCAGGCACAGCAGACCAACATGGAGGGACTAGCAGAGCAGACCAACATGGAGGGACTAGCAGAGCAGACCAACATGGAGGGCCAGGCACAGCAGACCAACATGGAGGGACTAGCAGAGCAGACCAACATGGAGGGACAAGCAGAGCAGACCAACATGGAGGGACAGGCCCAGCAGACCAACATGGAGGGACTAGCAGAGCAGACCAACATGGAGGGACTAGCAGAGCAGACCAACATTGAGGGACTAGCAGAGCAGACCAACATGGAGGGACAGGCCCAGCAGACCAACATGGAGGGACTAGCAGAGCAGACCAACATGGAGGGACTAGGGTTAGGGTTAGGGGGAGGGTAAAGAAACCGGCACTGAGTCCGGGAAATGCACGGTCCATCTTATACCTTGAGTCCAAGTCCCCCTGGTCCCTCTTGCCTCCAAAATTGGGCTTTCATAAAATAAAAAACTAATTTAGTCTTAACTTGGCTTTAATTTAGAACCATTTGTCTTAAAAATCAAACAACTAAAAGCGCTCTTCAGGAGGATTTCCATAAAATAAAAATAAAACTTATTTGTTTTTGTATTTTGGTTTTTCCATTTTTTTGTAGTTTTCTTTTTGAGTTAGGCTTTAATAGTGATGATCATAGTTCTTGTGTGTCTGCAGTGGGCTACGTTTCGACCCTATTTGGGTCTTCATCAGGCCCAGACACACAGGCAAGTTGTTGCTCTTTCGAATGCTCAATGCCAAATGAGCGTCGTATTCCCTGCTTCCCCTTTTATACTCTCCCGTACGAAACGAATTTGCATATCTTCGAAGCTGTTGAATTTCTTTCGAAGTCTTTTCAATTTGAAATAAGGTAAGTATGGTAAGTATATGTTTTTAATGTGTCAATAATTTATGTTTGTAATTGTTTTTAACCCTATGTATGCCGAATAAAATGTCCAATTGTTTTCAAATATTCAATAAATTGTGTTTTTGACCCGTTGTCCTTTGACTCCAATTATTTATGTGTATAAACCCTTCATCCTTTCTTCCTTTCCTTTTTCCAATCCCATATGTTTTTAACCCTTTCTCCAATTAGATATATTTACCCTCAATATTATTTAATTTAGTTTAACCTGGTCCCTTCCTACCCGTCCTCACGGTGACTCATCCTTTAATAAATAACCAGTACCTCAGTGGGAATTTTGCCTATTTGGTCCATCCACTGGAATTATTGGGGTTTAATAATTAGGGGTTTGGGGGACAGAGATTGGGGTTAGGAAAACGTCTAGGCCCAAGGTTAATTGCCACAAGGGGGCTATGTTAGGGTTAGGGCTACAGAAAGGGGTTGGTTAAGGTAAGGTTATAGGGCAGGGGTGGGGTTAAGGGTTGGGGTTAGCCAAATTAAAATAGGGTCTGGGTAGAGTGGGTGGGATATGTAGCAATCGGGGAGAGGGACAATGAACCCAAGGGAGGCTCTGGCTGGTTAGGGGGAGGGTAAAGAAACCGGCACTGAGTCCGGGAAATGCACGGTCCATCTTATACCTTGAGTCCAAGTCCCCCTGGTCCCTCTTGCCTCCAAAATTGGGCTTTCATAAAATAAAAAACTAATTTAGTCTTAACTTGGCTTTAATTTAGAACCATTTGTCTTAAAAATCAAACAACTAAAAGCGCTCTTCAGGAGGATTTCCATAAAATAAAAATAAAACTTATTTGTTTTTGTATTTTGGTTTTTCCATTTTTTTGTAGTTTTCTTTTTGAGTTAGGCTTTAATAGTGATGATCATAGTTCTTGTGTGTCTGCAGTGGGCTACGTTTCGACCCTATTTGGGTCTTCATCAGGCCCAGACACACAGGCAAGTTGTTGCTCTTTCGAATGCTCAATGCCAAATGAGCGTCGTATTCCCTGCTTCCCCTTTTATACTCTCCCGTACGAAACGAATTTGCATATCTTCGAAGCTGTTGAATTTCTTTCGAAGTCTTTTCAATTTGAAATAAGGTAAGTATGGTAAGTATATGTTTTTAATGTGTCAATAATTTATGTTTGTAATTGTTTTTAACCCTATGTATGCCGAATAAAATGTCCAATTGTTTTCAAATATTCAATAAATTGTGTTTTTGACCCGTTGTCCTTTGACTCCAATTATTTATGTGTATAAACCCTTCATCCTTTCTTCCTTTCCTTTTTCCAATCCCATATGTTTTTAACCCTTTCTCCAATTAGATATATTTACCCTCAATATTATTTAATTTAGTTTAACCTGGTCCCTTCCTACCCGTCCTCACGGTGACTCATCCTTTAATAAATAACCAGTACCTCAGTGGGAATTTTGCCTATTTGGTCCATCCACTGGAATTATTGGGGTTTAATAATTAGGGGTTTGGGGGACAGAGATTGGGGTTAGGAAAACGTCTAGGCCCAAGGTTAATTGCCACAAGGGGGCTATGTTAGGGTTAGGGCTACAGAAAGGGGTTGGTTAAGGTAAGGTTATAGGGCAGGGGTGGGGTTAAGGGTTGGGGTTAGCCAAATTAAAATAGGGTCTGGGTAGAGTGGGTGGGATATGTAGCAATCGGGGAGAGGGACAATGAACCCAAGGGAGGCTCTGGCTGGTTAGGGGGAGGGTAAAGAAACCGGCACTGAGTCCGGGAAATGCACGGTCCATCTTATACCTTGAGTCCAAGTCCCCCTGGTCCCTCTTGCCTCCAAAATTGGGCTTTCATAAAATAAAAAACTAATTTAGTCTTAACTTGGCTTTAATTTAGAACCATTTGTCTTAAAAATCAAACAACTAAAAGCGCTCTTCAGGAGGATTTCCATAAAATAAAAATAAAACTTATTTGTTTTTGTATTTTGGTTTTTCCATTTTTTTGTAGTTTTCTTTTTGAGTTAGGCTTTAATAGTGATGATCATAGTTCTTGTGTGTCTGCAGTGGGCTACGTTTCGACCCTATTTGGGTCTTCATCAGGCCCAGACACACAGGCAAGTTGTTGCTCTTTCGAATGCTCAATGCCAAATGAGCGTCGTATTCCCTGCTTCCCCTTTTATACTCTCCCGTACGAAACGAATTTGCATATCTTCGAAGCTGTTGAATTTCTTTCGAAGTCTTTTCAATTTGAAATAAGGTAAGTATGGTAAGTATATGTTTTTAATGTGTCAATAATTTATGTTTGTAATTGTTTTTAACCCTATGTATGCCGAATAAAATGTCCAATTGTTTTCAAATATTCAATAAATTGTGTTTTTGACCCGTTGTCCTTTGACTCCAATTATTTATGTGTATAAACCCTTCATCCTTTCTTCCTTTCCTTTTTCCAATCCCATATGTTTTTAACCCTTTCTCCAATTAGATATATTTACCCTCAATATTATTTAATTTAGTTTAACCTGGTCCCTTCCTACCCGTCCTCACGGTGACTCATCCTTTAATAAATAACCAGTACCTCAGTGGGAATTTTGCCTATTTGGTCCATCCACTGGAATTATTGGGGTTTAATAATTAGGGGTTTGGGGGACAGAGATTGGGGTTAGGAAAACGTCTAGGCCCAAGGTTAATTGCCACAAGGGGGCTATGTTAGGGTTAGGGCTACAGAAAGGGGTTGGTTAAGGTAAGGTTATAGGGCAGGGGTGGGGTTAAGGGTTGGGGTTAGCCAAATTAAAATAGGGTCTGGGTAGAGTGGGTGGGATATGTAGCAATCGGGGAGAGGGACAATGAACCCAAGGGAGGCTCTGGCTGGTTAGGGGGAGGGTAAAGAAACCGGCACTGAGTCCGGGAAATGCACGGTCCATCTTATACCTTGAGTCCAAGTCCCCCTGGTCCCTCTTGCCTCCAAAATTGGGCTTTCATAAAATAAAAAACTAATTTAGTCTTAACTTGGCTTTAATTTAGAACCATTTGTCTTAAAAATCAAACAACTAAAAGCGCTCTTCAGGAGGATTTCCATAAAATAAAAATAAAACTTATTTGTTTTTGTATTTTGGTTTTTCCATTTTTTTGTAGTTTTCTTTTTGAGTTAGGCTTTAATAGTGATGATCATAGTTCTTGTGTGTCTGCAGTGGGCTACGTTTCGACCCTATTTGGGTCTTCATCAGGCCCAGACACACAGGCAAGTTGTTGCTCTTTCGAATGCTCAATGCCAAATGAGCGTCGTATTCCCTGCTTCCCCTTTTATACTCTCCCGTACGAAACGAATTTGCATATCTTCGAAGCTGTTGAATTTCTTTCGAAGTCTTTTCAATTTGAAATAAGGTAAGTATGGTAAGTATATGTTTTTAATGTGTCAATAATTTATGTTTGTAATTGTTTTTAACCCTATGTATGCCGAATAAAATGTCCAATTGTTTTCAAATATTCAATAAATTGTGTTTTTGACCCGTTGTCCTTTGACTCCAATTATTTATGTGTATAAACCCTTCATCCTTTCTTCCTTTCCTTTTTCCAATCCCATATGTTTTTAACCCTTTCTCCAATTAGATATATTTACCCTCAATATTATTTAATTTAGTTTAACCTGGTCCCTTCCTACCCGTCCTCACGGTGACTCATCCTTTAATAAATAACCAGTACCTCAGTGGGAATTTTGCCTATTTGGTCCATCCACTGGAATTATTGGGGTTTAATAATTAGGGGTTTGGGGGACAGAGATTGGGGTTAGGAAAACGTCTAGGCCCAAGGTTAATTGCCACAAGGGGGCTATGTTAGGGTTAGGGCTACAGAAAGGGGTTGGTTAAGGTAAGGTTATAGGGCAGGGGTGGGGTTAAGGGTTGGGGTTAGCCAAATTAAAATAGGGTCTGGGTAGAGTGGGTGGGATATGTAGCAATCGGGGAGAGGGACAATGAACCCAAGGGAGGCTCTGGCTGGTTAGGGGGAGGGTAAAGAAACCGGCACTGAGTCCGGGAAATGCACGGTCCATCTTATACCTTGAGTCCAAGTCCCCCTGGTCCCTCTTGCCTCCAAAATTGGGCTTTCATAAAATAAAAAACTAATTTAGTCTTAACTTGGCTTTAATTTAGAACCATTTGTCTTAAAAATCAAACAACTAAAAGCGCTCTTCAGGAGGATTTCCATAAAATAAAAATAAAACTTATTTGTTTTTGTATTTTGGTTTTTCCATTTTTTTGTAGTTTTCTTTTTGAGTTAGGCTTTAATAGTGATGATCATAGTTCTTGTGTGTCTGCAGTGGGCTACGTTTCGACCCTATTTGGGTCTTCATCAGGCCCAGACACACAGGCAAGTTGTTGCTCTTTCGAATGCTCAATGCCAAATGAGCGTCGTATTCCCTGCTTCCCCTTTTATACTCTCCCGTACGAAACGAATTTGCATATCTTCGAAGCTGTTGAATTTCTTTCGAAGTCTTTTCAATTTGAAATAAGGTAAGTATGGTAAGTATATGTTTTTAATGTGTCAATAATTTATGTTTGTAATTGTTTTTAACCCTATGTATGCCGAATAAAATGTCCAATTGTTTTCAAATATTCAATAAATTGTGTTTTTGACCCGTTGTCCTTTGACTCCAATTATTTATGTGTATAAACCCTTCATCCTTTCTTCCTTTCCTTTTTCCAATCCCATATGTTTTTAACCCTTTCTCCAATTAGATATATTTACCCTCAATATTATTTAATTTAGTTTAACCTGGTCCCTTCCTACCCGTCCTCACGGTGACTCATCCTTTAATAAATAACCAGTACCTCAGTGGGAATTTTGCCTATTTGGTCCATCCACTGGAATTATTGGGGTTTAATAATTAGGGGTTTGGGGGACAGAGATTGGGGTTAGGAAAACGTCTAGGCCCAAGGTTAATTGCCACAAGGGGGCTATGTTAGGGTTAGGGCTACAGAAAGGGGTTGGTTAAGGTAAGGTTATAGGGCAGGGGTGGGGTTAAGGGTTGGGGTTAGCCAAATTAAAATAGGGTCTGGGTAGAGTGGGTGGGATATGTAGCAATCGGGGAGAGGGACAATGAACCCAAGGGAGGCTCTGGCTGGTTAGGGGGAGGGTAAAGAAACCGGCACTGAGTCCGGGAAATGCACGGTCCATCTTATACCTTGAGTCCAAGTCCCCCTGGTCCCTCTTGCCTCCAAAATTGGGCTTTCATAAAATAAAAAACTAATTTAGTCTTAACTTGGCTTTAATTTAGAACCATTTGTCTTAAAAATCAAACAACTAAAAGCGCTCTTCAGGAGGATTTCCATAAAATAAAAATAAAACTTATTTGTTTTTGTATTTTGGTTTTTCCATTTTTTTGTAGTTTTCTTTTTGAGTTAGGCTTTAATAGTGATGATCATAGTTCTTGTGTGTCTGCAGTGGGCTACGTTTCGACCCTATTTGGGTCTTCATCAGGCCCAGACACACAGGCAAGTTGTTGCTCTTTCGAATGCTCAATGCCAAATGAGCGTCGTATTCCCTGCTTCCCCTTTTATACTCTCCCGTACGAAACGAATTTGCATATCTTCGAAGCTGTTGAATTTCTTTCGAAGTCTTTTCAATTTGAAATAAGGTAAGTATGGTAAGTATATGTTTTTAATGTGTCAATAATTTATGTTTGTAATTGTTTTTAACCCTATGTATGCCGAATAAAATGTCCAATTGTTTTCAAATATTCAATAAATTGTGTTTTTGACCCGTTGTCCTTTGACTCCAATTATTTATGTGTATAAACCCTTCATCCTTTCTTCCTTTCCTTTTTCCAATCCCATATGTTTTTAACCCTTTCTCCAATTAGATATATTTACCCTCAATATTATTTAATTTAGTTTAACCTGGTCCCTTCCTACCCGTCCTCACGGTGACTCATCCTTTAATAAATAACCAGTACCTCAGTGGGAATTTTGCCTATTTGGTCCATCCACTGGAATTATTGGGGTTTAATAATTAGGGGTTTGGGGGACAGAGATTGGGGTTAGGAAAACGTCTAGGCCCAAGGTTAATTGCCACAAGGGGGCTATGTTAGGGTTAGGGCTACAGAAAGGGGTTGGTTAAGGTAAGGTTATAGGGCAGGGGTGGGGTTAAGGGTTGGGGTTAGCCAAATTAAAATAGGGTCTGGGTAGAGTGGGTGGGATATGTAGCAATCGGGGAGAGGGACAATGAACCCAAGGGAGGCTCTGGCTGGTTAGGGGGAGGGTAAAGAAACCGGCACTGAGTCCGGGAAATGCACGGTCCATCTTATACCTTGAGTCCAAGTCCCCCTGGTCCCTCTTGCCTCCAAAATTGGGCTTTCATAAAATAAAAAACTAATTTAGTCTTAACTTGGCTTTAATTTAGAACCATTTGTCTTAAAAATCAAACAACTAAAAGCGCTCTTCAGGAGGATTTCCATAAAATAAAAATAAAACTTATTTGTTTTTGTATTTTGGTTTTTCCATTTTTTTGTAGTTTTCTTTTTGAGTTAGGCTTTAATAGTGATGATCATAGTTCTTGTGTGTCTGCAGTGGGCTACGTTTCGACCCTATTTGGGTCTTCATCAGGCCCAGACACACAGGCAAGTTGTTGCTCTTTCGAATGCTCAATGCCAAATGAGCGTCGTATTCCCTGCTTCCCCTTTTATACTCTCCCGTACGAAACGAATTTGCATATCTTCGAAGCTGTTGAATTTCTTTCGAAGTCTTTTCAATTTGAAATAAGGTAAGTATGGTAAGTATATGTTTTTAATGTGTCAATAATTTATGTTTGTAATTGTTTTTAACCCTATGTATGCCGAATAAAATGTCCAATTGTTTTCAAATATTCAATAAATTGTGTTTTTGACCCGTTGTCCTTTGACTCCAATTATTTATGTGTATAAACCCTTCATCCTTTCTTCCTTTCCTTTTTCCAATCCCATATGTTTTTAACCCTTTCTCCAATTAGATATATTTACCCTCAATATTATTTAATTTAGTTTAACCTGGTCCCTTCCTACCCGTCCTCACGGTGACTCATCCTTTAATAAATAACCAGTACCTCAGTGGGAATTTTGCCTATTTGGTCCATCCACTGGAATTATTGGGGTTTAATAATTAGGGGTTTGGGGGACAGAGATTGGGGTTAGGAAAACGTCTAGGCCCAAGGTTAATTGCCACAAGGGGGCTATGTTAGGGTTAGGGCTACAGAAAGGGGTTGGTTAAGGTAAGGTTATAGGGCAGGGGTGGGGTTAAGGGTTGGGGTTAGCCAAATTAAAATAGGGTCTGGGTAGAGTGGGTGGGATATGTAGCAATCGGGGAGAGGGACAATGAACCCAAGGGAGGCTCTGGCTGGTTAGGGGGAGGGTAAAGAAACCGGCACTGAGTCCGGGAAATGCACGGTCCATCTTATACCTTGAGTCCAAGTCCCCCTGGTCCCTCTTGCCTCCAAAATTGGGCTTTCATAAAATAAAAAACTAATTTAGTCTTAACTTGGCTTTAATTTAGAACCATTTGTCTTAAAAATCAAACAACTAAAAGCGCTCTTCAGGAGGATTTCCATAAAATAAAAATAAAACTTATTTGTTTTTGTATTTTGGTTTTTCCATTTTTTTGTAGTTTTCTTTTTGAGTTAGGCTTTAATAGTGATGATCATAGTTCTTGTGTGTCTGCAGTGGGCTACGTTTCGACCCTATTTGGGTCTTCATCAGGCCCAGACACACAGGCAAGTTGTTGCTCTTTCGAATGCTCAATGCCAAATGAGCGTCGTATTCCCTGCTTCCCCTTTTATACTCTCCCGTACGAAACGAATTTGCATATCTTCGAAGCTGTTGAATTTCTTTCGAAGTCTTTTCAATTTGAAATAAGGTAAGTATGGTAAGTATATGTTTTTAATGTGTCAATAATTTATGTTTGTAATTGTTTTTAACCCTATGTATGCCGAATAAAATGTCCAATTGTTTTCAAATATTCAATAAATTGTGTTTTTGACCCGTTGTCCTTTGACTCCAATTATTTATGTGTATAAACCCTTCATCCTTTCTTCCTTTCCTTTTTCCAATCCCATATGTTTTTAACCCTTTCTCCAATTAGATATATTTACCCTCAATATTATTTAATTTAGTTTAACCTGGTCCCTTCCTACCCGTCCTCACGGTGACTCATCCTTTAATAAATAACCAGTACCTCAGTGGGAATTTTGCCTATTTGGTCCATCCACTGGAATTATTGGGGTTTAATAATTAGGGGTTTGGGGGACAGAGATTGGGGTTAGGAAAACGTCTAGGCCCAAGGTTAATTGCCACAAGGGGGCTATGTTAGGGTTAGGGCTACAGAAAGGGGTTGGTTAAGGTAAGGTTATAGGGCAGGGGTGGGGTTAAGGGTTGGGGTTAGCCAAATTAAAATAGGGTCTGGGTAGAGTGGGTGGGATATGTAGCAATCGGGGAGAGGGACAATGAACCCAAGGGAGGCTCTGGCTGGTTAGGGGGAGGGTAAAGAAACCGGCACTGAGTCCGGGAAATGCACGGTCCATCTTATACCTTGAGTCCAAGTCCCCCTGGTCCCTCTTGCCTCCAAAATTGGGCTTTCATAAAATAAAAAACTAATTTAGTCTTAACTTGGCTTTAATTTAGAACCATTTGTCTTAAAAATCAAACAACTAAAAGCGCTCTTCAGGAGGATTTCCATAAAATAAAAATAAAACTTATTTGTTTTTGTATTTTGGTTTTTCCATTTTTTTGTAGTTTTCTTTTTGAGTTAGGCTTTAATAGTGATGATCATAGTTCTTGTGTGTCTGCAGTGGGCTACGTTTCGACCCTATTTGGGTCTTCATCAGGCCCAGACACACAGGCAAGTTGTTGCTCTTTCGAATGCTCAATGCCAAATGAGCGTCGTATTCCCTGCTTCCCCTTTTATACTCTCCCGTACGAAACGAATTTGCATATCTTCGAAGCTGTTGAATTTCTTTCGAAGTCTTTTCAATTTGAAATAAGGTAAGTATGGTAAGTATATGTTTTTAATGTGTCAATAATTTATGTTTGTAATTGTTTTTAACCCTATGTATGCCGAATAAAATGTCCAATTGTTTTCAAATATTCAATAAATTGTGTTTTTGACCCGTTGTCCTTTGACTCCAATTATTTATGTGTATAAACCCTTCATCCTTTCTTCCTTTCCTTTTTCCAATCCCATATGTTTTTAACCCTTTCTCCAATTAGATATATTTACCCTCAATATTATTTAATTTAGTTTAACCTGGTCCCTTCCTACCCGTCCTCACGGTGACTCATCCTTTAATAAATAACCAGTACCTCAGTGGGAATTTTGCCTATTTGGTCCATCCACTGGAATTATTGGGGTTTAATAATTAGGGGTTTGGGGGACAGAGATTGGGGTTAGGAAAACGTCTAGGCCCAAGGTTAATTGCCACAAGGGGGCTATGTTAGGGTTAGGGCTACAGAAAGGGGTTGGTTAAGGTAAGGTTATAGGGCAGGGGTGGGGTTAAGGGTTGGGGTTAGCCAAATTAAAATAGGGTCTGGGTAGAGTGGGTGGGATATGTAGCAATCGGGGAGAGGGACAATGAACCCAAGGGAGGCTCTGGCTGGTTAGGGGGAGGGTAAAGAAACCGGCACTGAGTCCGGGAAATGCACGGTCCATCTTATACCTTGAGTCCAAGTCCCCCTGGTCCCTCTTGCCTCCAAAATTGGGCTTTCATAAAATAAAAAACTAATTTAGTCTTAACTTGGCTTTAATTTAGAACCATTTGTCTTAAAAATCAAACAACTAAAAGCGCTCTTCAGGAGGATTTCCATAAAATAAAAATAAAACTTATTTGTTTTTGTATTTTGGTTTTTCCATTTTTTTGTAGTTTTCTTTTTGAGTTAGGCTTTAATAGTGATGATCATAGTTCTTGTGTGTCTGCAGTGGGCTACGTTTCGACCCTATTTGGGTCTTCATCAGGCCCAGACACACAGGCAAGTTGTTGCTCTTTCGAATGCTCAATGCCAAATGAGCGTCGTATTCCCTGCTTCCCCTTTTATACTCTCCCGTACGAAACGAATTTGCATATCTTCGAAGCTGTTGAATTTCTTTCGAAGTCTTTTCAATTTGAAATAAGGTAAGTATGGTAAGTATATGTTTTTAATGTGTCAATAATTTATGTTTGTAATTGTTTTTAACCCTATGTATGCCGAATAAAATGTCCAATTGTTTTCAAATATTCAATAAATTGTGTTTTTGACCCGTTGTCCTTTGACTCCAATTATTTATGTGTATAAACCCTTCATCCTTTCTTCCTTTCCTTTTTCCAATCCCATATGTTTTTAACCCTTTCTCCAATTAGATATATTTACCCTCAATATTATTTAATTTAGTTTAACCTGGTCCCTTCCTACCCGTCCTCACGGTGACTCATCCTTTAATAAATAACCAGTACCTCAGTGGGAATTTTGCCTATTTGGTCCATCCACTGGAATTATTGGGGTTTAATAATTAGGGGTTTGGGGGACAGAGATTGGGGTTAGGAAAACGTCTAGGCCCAAGGTTAATTGCCACAAGGGGGCTATGTTAGGGTTAGGGCTACAGAAAGGGGTTGGTTAAGGTAAGGTTATAGGGCAGGGGTGGGGTTAAGGGTTGGGGTTAGCCAAATTAAAATAGGGTCTGGGTAGAGTGGGTGGGATATGTAGCAATCGGGGAGAGGGACAATGAACCCAAGGGAGGCTCTGGCTGGTTAGGGGGAGGGTAAAGAAACCGGCACTGAGTCCGGGAAATGCACGGTCCATCTTATACCTTGAGTCCAAGTCCCCCTGGTCCCTCTTGCCTCCAAAATTGGGCTTTCATAAAATAAAAAACTAATTTAGTCTTAACTTGGCTTTAATTTAGAACCATTTGTCTTAAAAATCAAACAACTAAAAGCGCTCTTCAGGAGGATTTCCATAAAATAAAAATAAAACTTATTTGTTTTTGTATTTTGGTTTTTCCATTTTTTTGTAGTTTTCTTTTTGAGTTAGGCTTTAATAGTGATGATCATAGTTCTTGTGTGTCTGCAGTGGGCTACGTTTCGACCCTATTTGGGTCTTCATCAGGCCCAGACACACAGGCAAGTTGTTGCTCTTTCGAATGCTCAATGCCAAATGAGCGTCGTATTCCCTGCTTCCCCTTTTATACTCTCCCGTACGAAACGAATTTGCATATCTTCGAAGCTGTTGAATTTCTTTCGAAGTCTTTTCAATTTGAAATAAGGTAAGTATGGTAAGTATATGTTTTTAATGTGTCAATAATTTATGTTTGTAATTGTTTTTAACCCTATGTATGCCGAATAAAATGTCCAATTGTTTTCAAATATTCAATAAATTGTGTTTTTGACCCGTTGTCCTTTGACTCCAATTATTTATGTGTATAAACCCTTCATCCTTTCTTCCTTTCCTTTTTCCAATCCCATATGTTTTTAACCCTTTCTCCAATTAGATATATTTACCCTCAATATTATTTAATTTAGTTTAACCTGGTCCCTTCCTACCCGTCCTCACGGTGACTCATCCTTTAATAAATAACCAGTACCTCAGTGGGAATTTTGCCTATTTGGTCCATCCACTGGAATTATTGGGGTTTAATAATTAGGGGTTTGGGGGACAGAGATTGGGGTTAGGAAAACGTCTAGGCCCAAGGTTAATTGCCACAAGGGGGCTATGTTAGGGTTAGGGCTACAGAAAGGGGTTGGTTAAGGTAAGGTTATAGGGCAGGGGTGGGGTTAAGGGTTGGGGTTAGCCAAATTAAAATAGGGTCTGGGTAGAGTGGGTGGGATATGTAGCAATCGGGGAGAGGGACAATGAACCCAAGGGAGGCTCTGGCTGGTTAGGGGGAGGGTAAAGAAACCGGCACTGAGTCCGGGAAATGCACGGTCCATCTTATACCTTGAGTCCAAGTCCCCCTGGTCCCTCTTGCCTCCAAAATTGGGCTTTCATAAAATAAAAAACTAATTTAGTCTTAACTTGGCTTTAATTTAGAACCATTTGTCTTAAAAATCAAACAACTAAAAGCGCTCTTCAGGAGGATTTCCATAAAATAAAAATAAAACTTATTTGTTTTTGTATTTTGGTTTTTCCATTTTTTTGTAGTTTTCTTTTTGAGTTAGGCTTTAATAGTGATGATCATAGTTCTTGTGTGTCTGCAGTGGGCTACGTTTCGACCCTATTTGGGTCTTCATCAGGCCCAGACACACAGGCAAGTTGTTGCTCTTTCGAATGCTCAATGCCAAATGAGCGTCGTATTCCCTGCTTCCCCTTTTATACTCTCCCGTACGAAACGAATTTGCATATCTTCGAAGCTGTTGAATTTCTTTCGAAGTCTTTTCAATTTGAAATAAGGTAAGTATGGTAAGTATATGTTTTTAATGTGTCAATAATTTATGTTTGTAATTGTTTTTAACCCTATGTATGCCGAATAAAATGTCCAATTGTTTTCAAATATTCAATAAATTGTGTTTTTGACCCGTTGTCCTTTGACTCCAATTATTTATGTGTATAAACCCTTCATCCTTTCTTCCTTTCCTTTTTCCAATCCCATATGTTTTTAACCCTTTCTCCAATTAGATATATTTACCCTCAATATTATTTAATTTAGTTTAACCTGGTCCCTTCCTACCCGTCCTCACGGTGACTCATCCTTTAATAAATAACCAGTACCTCAGTGGGAATTTTGCCTATTTGGTCCATCCACTGGAATTATTGGGGTTTAATAATTAGGGGTTTGGGGGACAGAGATTGGGGTTAGGAAAACGTCTAGGCCCAAGGTTAATTGCCACAAGGGGGCTATGTTAGGGTTAGGGCTACAGAAAGGGGTTGGTTAAGGTAAGGTTATAGGGCAGGGGTGGGGTTAAGGGTTGGGGTTAGCCAAATTAAAATAGGGTCTGGGTAGAGTGGGTGGGATATGTAGCAATCGGGGAGAGGGACAATGAACCCAAGGGAGGCTCTGGCTGGTTAGGGGGAGGGTAAAGAAACCGGCACTGAGTCCGGGAAATGCACGGTCCATCTTATACCTTGAGTCCAAGTCCCCCTGGTCCCTCTTGCCTCCAAAATTGGGCTTTCATAAAATAAAAAACTAATTTAGTCTTAACTTGGCTTTAATTTAGAACCATTTGTCTTAAAAATCAAACAACTAAAAGCGCTCTTCAGGAGGATTTCCATAAAATAAAAATAAAACTTATTTGTTTTTGTATTTTGGTTTTTCCATTTTTTTGTAGTTTTCTTTTTGAGTTAGGCTTTAATAGTGATGATCATAGTTCTTGTGTGTCTGCAGTGGGCTACGTTTCGACCCTATTTGGGTCTTCATCAGGCCCAGACACACAGGCAAGTTGTTGCTCTTTCGAATGCTCAATGCCAAATGAGCGTCGTATTCCCTGCTTCCCCTTTTATACTCTCCCGTACGAAACGAATTTGCATATCTTCGAAGCTGTTGAATTTCTTTCGAAGTCTTTTCAATTTGAAATAAGGTAAGTATGGTAAGTATATGTTTTTAATGTGTCAATAATTTATGTTTGTAATTGTTTTTAACCCTATGTATGCCGAATAAAATGTCCAATTGTTTTCAAATATTCAATAAATTGTGTTTTTGACCCGTTGTCCTTTGACTCCAATTATTTATGTGTATAAACCCTTCATCCTTTCTTCCTTTCCTTTTTCCAATCCCATATGTTTTTAACCCTTTCTCCAATTAGATATATTTACCCTCAATATTATTTAATTTAGTTTAACCTGGTCCCTTCCTACCCGTCCTCACGGTGACTCATCCTTTAATAAATAACCAGTACCTCAGTGGGAATTTTGCCTATTTGGTCCATCCACTGGAATTATTGGGGTTTAATAATTAGGGGTTTGGGGGACAGAGATTGGGGTTAGGAAAACGTCTAGGCCCAAGGTTAATTGCCACAAGGGGGCTATGTTAGGGTTAGGGCTACAGAAAGGGGTTGGTTAAGGTAAGGTTATAGGGCAGGGGTGGGGTTAAGGGTTGGGGTTAGCCAAATTAAAATAGGGTCTGGGTAGAGTGGGTGGGATATGTAGCAATCGGGGAGAGGGACAATGAACCCAAGGGAGGCTCTGGCTGGTTAGGGGGAGGGTAAAGAAACCGGCACTGAGTCCGGGAAATGCACGGTCCATCTTATACCTTGAGTCCAAGTCCCCCTGGTCCCTCTTGCCTCCAAAATTGGGCTTTCATAAAATAAAAAACTAATTTAGTCTTAACTTGGCTTTAATTTAGAACCATTTGTCTTAAAAATCAAACAACTAAAAGCGCTCTTCAGGAGGATTTCCATAAAATAAAAATAAAACTTATTTGTTTTTGTATTTTGGTTTTTCCATTTTTTTGTAGTTTTCTTTTTGAGTTAGGCTTTAATAGTGATGATCATAGTTCTTGTGTGTCTGCAGTGGGCTACGTTTCGACCCTATTTGGGTCTTCATCAGGCCCAGACACACAGGCAAGTTGTTGCTCTTTCGAATGCTCAATGCCAAATGAGCGTCGTATTCCCTGCTTCCCCTTTTATACTCTCCCGTACGAAACGAATTTGCATATCTTCGAAGCTGTTGAATTTCTTTCGAAGTCTTTTCAATTTGAAATAAGGTAAGTATGGTAAGTATATGTTTTTAATGTGTCAATAATTTATGTTTGTAATTGTTTTTAACCCTATGTATGCCGAATAAAATGTCCAATTGTTTTCAAATATTCAATAAATTGTGTTTTTGACCCGTTGTCCTTTGACTCCAATTATTTATGTGTATAAACCCTTCATCCTTTCTTCCTTTCCTTTTTCCAATCCCATATGTTTTTAACCCTTTCTCCAATTAGATATATTTACCCTCAATATTATTTAATTTAGTTTAACCTGGTCCCTTCCTACCCGTCCTCACGGTGACTCATCCTTTAATAAATAACCAGTACCTCAGTGGGAATTTTGCCTATTTGGTCCATCCACTGGAATTATTGGGGTTTAATAATTAGGGGTTTGGGGGACAGAGATTGGGGTTAGGAAAACGTCTAGGCCCAAGGTTAATTGCCACAAGGGGGCTATGTTAGGGTTAGGGCTACAGAAAGGGGTTGGTTAAGGTAAGGTTATAGGGCAGGGGTGGGGTTAAGGGTTGGGGTTAGCCAAATTAAAATAGGGTCTGGGTAGAGTGGGTGGGATATGTAGCAATCGGGGAGAGGGACAATGAACCCAAGGGAGGCTCTGGCTGGTTAGGGGGAGGGTAAAGAAACCGGCACTGAGTCCGGGAAATGCACGGTCCATCTTATACCTTGAGTCCAAGTCCCCCTGGTCCCTCTTGCCTCCAAAATTGGGCTTTCATAAAATAAAAAACTAATTTAGTCTTAACTTGGCTTTAATTTAGAACCATTTGTCTTAAAAATCAAACAACTAAAAGCGCTCTTCAGGAGGATTTCCATAAAATAAAAATAAAACTTATTTGTTTTTGTATTTTGGTTTTTCCATTTTTTTGTAGTTTTCTTTTTGAGTTAGGCTTTAATAGTGATGATCATAGTTCTTGTGTGTCTGCAGTGGGCTACGTTTCGACCCTATTTGGGTCTTCATCAGGCCCAGACACACAGGCAAGTTGTTGCTCTTTCGAATGCTCAATGCCAAATGAGCGTCGTATTCCCTGCTTCCCCTTTTATACTCTCCCGTACGAAACGAATTTGCATATCTTCGAAGCTGTTGAATTTCTTTCGAAGTCTTTTCAATTTGAAATAAGGTAAGTATGGTAAGTATATGTTTTTAATGTGTCAATAATTTATGTTTGTAATTGTTTTTAACCCTATGTATGCCGAATAAAATGTCCAATTGTTTTCAAATATTCAATAAATTGTGTTTTTGACCCGTTGTCCTTTGACTCCAATTATTTATGTGTATAAACCCTTCATCCTTTCTTCCTTTCCTTTTTCCAATCCCATATGTTTTTAACCCTTTCTCCAATTAGATATATTTACCCTCAATATTATTTAATTTAGTTTAACCTGGTCCCTTCCTACCCGTCCTCACGGTGACTCATCCTTTAATAAATAACCAGTACCTCAGTGGGAATTTTGCCTATTTGGTCCATCCACTGGAATTATTGGGGTTTAATAATTAGGGGTTTGGGGGACAGAGATTGGGGTTAGGAAAACGTCTAGGCCCAAGGTTAATTGCCACAAGGGGGCTATGTTAGGGTTAGGGCTACAGAAAGGGGTTGGTTAAGGTAAGGTTATAGGGCAGGGGTGGGGTTAAGGGTTGGGGTTAGCCAAATTAAAATAGGGTCTGGGTAGAGTGGGTGGGATATGTAGCAATCGGGGAGAGGGACAATGAACCCAAGGGAGGCTCTGGCTGGTTAGGGGGAGGGTAAAGAAACCGGCACTGAGTCCGGGAAATGCACGGTCCATCTTATACCTTGAGTCCAAGTCCCCCTGGTCCCTCTTGCCTCCAAAATTGGGCTTTCATAAAATAAAAAACTAATTTAGTCTTAACTTGGCTTTAATTTAGAACCATTTGTCTTAAAAATCAAACAACTAAAAGCGCTCTTCAGGAGGATTTCCATAAAATAAAAATAAAACTTATTTGTTTTTGTATTTTGGTTTTTCCATTTTTTTGTAGTTTTCTTTTTGAGTTAGGCTTTAATAGTGATGATCATAGTTCTTGTGTGTCTGCAGTGGGCTACGTTTCGACCCTATTTGGGTCTTCATCAGGCCCAGACACACAGGCAAGTTGTTGCTCTTTCGAATGCTCAATGCCAAATGAGCGTCGTATTCCCTGCTTCCCCTTTTATACTCTCCCGTACGAAACGAATTTGCATATCTTCGAAGCTGTTGAATTTCTTTCGAAGTCTTTTCAATTTGAAATAAGGTAAGTATGGTAAGTATATGTTTTTAATGTGTCAATAATTTATGTTTGTAATTGTTTTTAACCCTATGTATGCCGAATAAAATGTCCAATTGTTTTCAAATATTCAATAAATTGTGTTTTTGACCCGTTGTCCTTTGACTCCAATTATTTATGTGTATAAACCCTTCATCCTTTCTTCCTTTCCTTTTTCCAATCCCATATGTTTTTAACCCTTTCTCCAATTAGATATATTTACCCTCAATATTATTTAATTTAGTTTAACCTGGTCCCTTCCTACCCGTCCTCACGGTGACTCATCCTTTAATAAATAACCAGTACCTCAGTGGGAATTTTGCCTATTTGGTCCATCCACTGGAATTATTGGGGTTTAATAATTAGGGGTTTGGGGGACAGAGATTGGGGTTAGGAAAACGTCTAGGCCCAAGGTTAATTGCCACAAGGGGGCTATGTTAGGGTTAGGGCTACAGAAAGGGGTTGGTTAAGGTAAGGTTATAGGGCAGGGGTGGGGTTAAGGGTTGGGGTTAGCCAAATTAAAATAGGGTCTGGGTAGAGTGGGTGGGATATGTAGCAATCGGGGAGAGGGACAATGAACCCAAGGGAGGCTCTGGCTGGTTAGGGGGAGGGTAAAGAAACCGGCACTGAGTCCGGGAAATGCACGGTCCATCTTATACCTTGAGTCCAAGTCCCCCTGGTCCCTCTTGCCTCCAAAATTGGGCTTTCATAAAATAAAAAACTAATTTAGTCTTAACTTGGCTTTAATTTAGAACCATTTGTCTTAAAAATCAAACAACTAAAAGCGCTCTTCAGGAGGATTTCCATAAAATAAAAATAAAACTTATTTGTTTTTGTATTTTGGTTTTTCCATTTTTTTGTAGTTTTCTTTTTGAGTTAGGCTTTAATAGTGATGATCATAGTTCTTGTGTGTCTGCAGTGGGCTACGTTTCGACCCTATTTGGGTCTTCATCAGGCCCAGACACACAGGCAAGTTGTTGCTCTTTCGAATGCTCAATGCCAAATGAGCGTCGTATTCCCTGCTTCCCCTTTTATACTCTCCCGTACGAAACGAATTTGCATATCTTCGAAGCTGTTGAATTTCTTTCGAAGTCTTTTCAATTTGAAATAAGGTAAGTATGGTAAGTATATGTTTTTAATGTGTCAATAATTTATGTTTGTAATTGTTTTTAACCCTATGTATGCCGAATAAAATGTCCAATTGTTTTCAAATATTCAATAAATTGTGTTTTTGACCCGTTGTCCTTTGACTCCAATTATTTATGTGTATAAACCCTTCATCCTTTCTTCCTTTCCTTTTTCCAATCCCATATG